>NC_088235.1:15067662-15367662 GCF_036934945.1 Oncorhynchus masou masou
AGTTTTCACTTCATTCAAGGCAACGGCCAGCAACACTCACTCCATCAAATATTTCCTAACACATAGGCCTACGAAGCTAAAGAGGCTGTAAGAGATCAGTCATCAACTAGATTCAGTCTCAGGAACATTTTTACTTGAACGGATGGTCATGGGGCCGGAACATAATTACAAATAGCCCAAACAGATATAGTATTTGACTAAAATATAATAATTTCAAACCATGCTTACATTTGTATACGGTCACAAACTATATATCTCTCTATTATACTTTGGAACAGATTTCTGAAATTAAAATCACTTGGAGCTGACCTGCTGGTGTTTCTACAGTCTTACAGTAAATTCGGAAAGAATTCAGACCCCTTGACTTTTTCCACATTTAGTTACGTTACGGCCTTGTTTTAAAATTGGTTCAAAAAACTTTTCCCTCAACAGAAATAACTTATTTACATAAGAATTCAAACCCGTTGCTATGAAACTAGATGTCAGGTGCATCCTGTTTCCATTGATCATCCTTGAGATGTTTCGTCAACTTGATTGGAGTCCACCTGTGGTAAATTAAATTGATATGACATGATTTGGAAAGGCACACACCTGTCTGTATAAGGTCCCACAGTTGACAGTGTATGTCAGAAACAAAGCCATGAGGTCAATGAGCTCCAAGACAGGAGAGCTCCAAGACAGGAGAGCTCCAAGACAGGAGAGCTCCAAGACAGGAGAGCTCCAAGACAGGATTGTGTCGAGAAACAGATCAGGGGAAGGGAACAAAAGCATTTCAGCAACATGGAAGGACCCCAAGAACACAGTGGCCTCCATCATTCTGAAATGGAAGACATTTAGAACAACCAATACTCTTCTTAGAGCTGGCTGCCCGGCCAAACTGAGCAATCGGGGGAGAAGGGCCTTGGTCAGGGAGGTGACTAAGAACATGACGGTCACTCTGTCAGAGATCCAGAGTTCCTCTGTGGAGATTGGAGAACCTTCCAGAAGGACAACCATCTCTGCAGCACTCCACCACTCAGGCCTTTATGCTAGAGTGACAAGGCGGAAGCCACTCCTCAGTAAAAGGCACAGGACAGCCCGCTTGGAGTTTTCCAAAAGGCACCTAAAGACTCTCAGACCATGAGAAACAAGATTCTCTGGTCTGATGAAACCAAGATTGAACTCTTTGGCCTGAATGCCAAGCGTCACGTCTGGAGGAAACCTGGCACCATCCCTACGGTGAACCATGGTGGTGGGAGCATCATGGTGTGGGGATGCTTTAACAGCATCAGGGACTGGGAGACAGTCAGGGTTGAGGGAAAGATGAAGGGAGCAAAGTACAGAGAGATCCTTGATGAAAACCTGCTCCAGAGCGCTCAGGACGTAAGACTAGAGCGAAGGTTCACATTCTAACAAGACAGGCCGTTGCCTGTGAAGCACACAGCCAAGACAACACAAAGTGGCTTAGGGACAAGTCTCTGAATGTCCTTGAGTGGCCCAGCCAGAGCCCGAACTTTAACCCAATCGAACATCTCTGGAGAGACCTGATTCAAAAAATGTAGATGACTTGGGGCCAAATAAAATTCCCCGTGGGCCAAAGTCGGCCTGCGGGCCGCTAGTTTGAGAATCCTGCTATATGTTTTGCTGTCTATTTAACACCACAAACCGATGCTGGCACCAAGAACACACTCAACACACTGTACAAGGCCACACGTAAATAAGAAAATGCTCATCCAGAAGGAGCACGCCTACTGGCCGGGGACTTTAATGCAGGCAAAATCTGTTTTAACTCATTTCTACCAGCATGTCAAATGTGCAACCAGAGGAAAAAAAACTCTAGACCACCTTCACTCCACACACAGAGATGCATACAAAGCTTTCCCTCGCCCTCCATTTAGCAAATCTGACCATAATTCTAACCTCCTGATTCTTGCTTTATAAGCAAAAACTAAAGCAGGAAATACCAGTGACTCACTCAATATGGAAGTGATCAGATGACGCGGATGCTACGCTACAGGGCTGTTTTGCTAGCACAGACTGGAATATGTTCTGGGATTCATCCAATGGCACTGAGGAGTTTACGACCTCAGTCACCGGCTTCATCAATAAGTGCATTGACAACGTTGTTCCCACAGGGACCGTAGGGACATATCACAACCAGAAGCCATGGAATACAGGAAACATCTGCACAGAGCTAAAGGCTAGAGTTGCCGCTTTCGATGAGAGGAAATTTAATCTGGACGCTTATAAGAAATCATGCTATGCTCTCAGACGAACCATCAAACAGGCAAAACTAAGGACTAAGACTGAATCCTACGACACCAGCTCTGATGCGCGTCTGATGTGTCAGGTTTGCAAACTATTACGGACTACAAAGGGAACCCCAGTCATGAGCTGCCAGCCTACCAGAAGAGCGAAATGCCATATATGCTCGCTTCGAGGCAAGCAACACTAAAGCATGCATGAGAGCACCAGCTGTTCTGGACGACAGTGTGGACACGCGCTCCATAGCCGATGTGAGCAAGACCATTAAACAGGTCAACATTCACAAGGCCGCAGGGCCAGATGGATTACCAGGACATTCAGTCAGAGCATGTGCGGACCAACTGGCAAGTGTCTTCACTTACATTTTCATCCTCTCCCTGTCGAGTCTGTAATACCTACATGTTTAAGCAGACCACCATAGTCCCTGTGCCCAATAAATCTGCCTAAATGACTACCGCCCCATAGCACTCACATCAGTAGCCATGAAGTGCTTAAAAGGCTAGTCAAGGCTCACATCAATACCTTAGACCCACTCCAATTTGCATACCACCCCAACAGAACCACAATCTCAATTGCACTCCACACTGCCATTTTCCACCTGGACAAAAGGAACAGCTATGTGAGAGTGCTGTTTATTGACTACCGCTCTGCGTTCAACACCATAGTGCCCACAAAACTCATCACTAAGCTAATGACTCTGGAACTAAACATCTCCCTCTGCAACTGGGTCCTGGACTTCCTGAAGGGCCGCCCCCAGGTGGTAAGGGTAGGCAACAACACCTCTGCCACTCTGATCCTCAACATGGGGGCCCCTCAGGGGTGCGTGCAAAGAACAAGCAGTATGGCTGGTGGCATTGTCATGCTGGAGGGTCATGTCAGGATGAGCCTACAGAAAGGGTACCACATGAGGGAGGAGGATGTCTTCCCTGTAACGCACAGCGTTGAGATTGCCTGCAATGACAACAAGCTCAGTTCGATGATGCTGTGACGCACTGTCACAGACCATGATGGACCCTCCACCTCCAAATCGATCCCACTCCAGAATACAGACCTCGGTGTAACGCTCATTCCTTTGACAATAAACGCGAATCCGACCATCACCCCTGATGACACAAAACCGTGACTCGTCAAGGAAGAGCACTTTTGCCAGTCCTGTCTGGTCCAGCGACGGTGGGTTTGTGCCCATAGGCGACGTTGTCCGCAGGTGTGATGTTCGGATGTACCGATCCTGTGCAGGTGTTGTTACACGTGGTCTGCCACTGCGAGGATCATCCGCTGTCCATCCTGTCTCCCTGTAGCGCTGTCTTAGGCATCTCACAGTACGGACATTGCAATTTATTGCCCTGGCCACATCTGCAGCCCTCATGCCTCCTTGCAGCATGCTTTAGGCACATTCACGCAGATGAGCAGGGACCCTGGGCATCTTTTTTTTGGTATCTTTCCTTCACGCCACGTTTGTCTGAACCTGAGAGGGAGAGAGATAAGACATCTAGAGTCATTGATTTGATATGCAGAGATTAATATGAAGGCTCCATTCACCGACAGCATAGTTATATTCCACCACATACTGTCATCATTAGGACACTATAGATGTGTGTGTGGGACACTCCTCTCCTCACTGTCAGAACCTTCACTTCTCTGGAGTGGAGAGTGAGCTCACTTTTTCCACAGCCATTAAACGCGTGTGGTTTTCCAAAAACACTTTTCCTGTCGTCCGCAGGCAAAATAAGGAAAAGTCAAATAGCCTCATAACTAAGAATAGCTATAATAATGATAATCAAGTTGCATATGAAAAAGTAGAGATGGTTATTTTGTGTTTATGGAGCATACTTTGATTGTTTTACTGTTTTTTAACTCCTTAAATGATTTGTTCTTATATAAATAATACTAGTAGGAAGTTTTATGAATGTTAAAACAGTTTTTGCTACACCTCAGTGCTTTTCTACTCAGTAAGGTAACTGGGCAAGGCCTATCAGGGCCCAAATGTACTCAGTAAGGTAACTGGGCCAGGCCTAACAGGGCCCAACTGTACTCAGTAAGGTAACTGGGCCAGGCCTAACAGGGCCCAAATGTACTCAGTAAGGTAACTGGGCCAGGCCTAACAGGTCCTAACTGTACTCAGTAAGGTAACTGGGCCAGGCCTAACAGGTCCTAACTGTACTCAGTAAGGTAACTGGGCCAGGCCTAACAGGGCCCAACTGTACTCAGTAAGGTAACTGGGCCAGGCCTAACAGGGCCCAAATGTACTCAGTAAGGTAACTGGGCCAGGCCTAACAGGTCCTAACTGTACTCAGTAAGGTAACTGGGCAAGGCCTAACAGGGCACAAATGTACTCAGTAAGGTAACTGGGCCAGGCCTAACAGGTCCTAACTGTACTCAGTAAGGTAACTGGGCCAGGCCTAACAGGGCCCAACTGTACTCGGTAAGGTAACTGGGCCAGGCCTAACAGGGCCCAAATGTACTCAGTAAGGTAACTGGGCCAGGCCTAACAGGTCCTAACTGTACTCACTAAGGTAACTGGGCCAGGCCTAACAGGGCCCAACTGTACTCAGTAAGGTAACTGGGCCAGGCCTAACAGGTCCCAACTGTACTCGGTAAGGTAACTGGGCCAGGCCTAACAGGTCCCAACTGTACTCGGTAAGGTAACTGGGCCAGGCCTAACAGGGCCCAACTGTACTCAGTAAGGTAACTGGGCCAGGCCTAACAGGTCCTAACTGTACTCAGTAAGGTAACTGGGCCAGGCCTAACAGGTCCTAACTGTACTCAGTAAGGTAACTGGGCCAGGCCTAACAGGGCCCAACTGTACTCAGTAAGGTAACTGGGCCAGGCCTAACAGGTCCTAACTGTACTCAGTAAGGTAACTGGGCCTAACAGGGCCCAACTGTACTCAGTAAGGTAACTGGGCCAGGCCTAACAGGGCCCAACTGTACTCGGTAAGGTAACTGGGCCAGGCCTAACAGGGCCCAAATGTACTCAGTAAGGTAACTGGGCCAGGCCTAACAGGGCCCAAATGTACTCGGTAAGGTAACTGGGCCAGGCCTAACAGGTCCCAACTGTACTCGGTAAGGTAACTGGGCCAGGCCTAACAGGTCCCAACTGTACTCGGTAAGGTAACTGGGCCAGGCCTAACAGGGCCCAACTGTACTCAGTAAGGTAACTGGGCCAGGCCTAAACGTTCCTAACTACATTCAGTAAGGTAACTGGGCCAGGCCTAACTGTACTCAGTAAGGTAACTGGGCCAGGCCTAACAGGGCCTAACTGCTTACTGTAACTCTGGAGGCACGGCTGGGTTTGGGTTTACATTCAGGGCCTGACTACTGGCCAAGAAAAAGGGTTGAGTTCAATTCAAGCCTCCAAGTATTGTAACAATAGCAGGTAGAGGTGCAGTTTCTATGGTGTAACAAAAGCCTACCTCTGTGTGACTATTGCTGTATTGACCCCCTCCAGGTGTCACCCATCTTCCCCATTATCACCTGGGTATTTAAACCTGTGTTTTCTGTTTGTCTGTGCCAGTTCGTCTTGTATGTTCTAAGTCAACCAGCGTGTTTTTCCCCATGCTCCTGCCTTTTCTATTCTCTTTTACTAGTCCTCCCGGTTTTGACCCTTGCCTGTTTTCTGGACTCTGTACCCGCCTTCCTTACCGCTCTGCCTGCCCTGACCTCGAACCTGCCTTCCACACTGTACCTCCTGGACTCTGCACCTGCCTTCCTGACCTCGAACCTGCCTGCCACTCTGTACCTCTGGACTCTGAACTCGTTTTGACCTTTTGCCTGTCCACGACCAATCTCTTGCCTACCCTTTTGGATTATAATAAATATCAAAGACTCAAAGTCTCAAAGTATCTGCCTCCGGTGTCTGCATCTGGGTCTCGCCTTGTGCCCTTATAGGGAGGCTGGATTGAGAAATGAAGAATACTAGGAGAGAAGCAGAAGGGCTGAATGTGAAAGACTACTGCCTGCCTATCTGTCTGTGTCATTTGATCTGTCTGCTTGTCTGCCTGTCGGTCTGCCTGTCCGAAACACAGTACCCTGACTGGTTGACTAACTGAAAGCGATCACAGTAGACAGCTCACCAGCTGAAAGGGGCAGAATATGAGTCACTTTTCTCTGCCTCCTGCTGCTGTCCTGTCTGTCTATTGATGTCCCAGTCAGACAGTCAGCACATCTACACACCTCCTGTCACCACACACACACACACACACACACACACACACACACACACACACACACACACACACACACACACACACACATACACATACACACACACACACACACACACACACTATCCTCTCTCGTGTATCTCTCCTCTCTCTCATCTCTCCTGTCTGCTCTTCCATGTCTCTCAGTGTGGAAACTCTGAACAGTTTTCCCATGGCATGGACTGTCTCCCTGAGCAGTGAGCACAGGTCCTGGTGCACCATTACTCCATAAGCTACAGCCTACCTACAAAGTACTGTATGGAATTTATAGAAAGGCAGTGAAGCTCACATCTACCCACAACAACAAACACCTGCTCCCTGATCTACCTGGC
The DNA here is from genome assembly GCF_036934945.1 of Oncorhynchus masou masou. Classification (NCBI taxonomy): domain Eukaryota; kingdom Metazoa; phylum Chordata; class Actinopteri; order Salmoniformes; family Salmonidae; genus Oncorhynchus; species Oncorhynchus masou. The sequence continues at coordinate 15,074,440 of NC_088235.1, forward strand.
AGGACTGGAACCATTTTCTTCTTGTGAAAGAAGTGGTCACACAAGACAGGATACAAATCAGAAACTGTATAGTGGTTTCAAAGAATCCTCAAAACATTTGCTACTTAGCTATTACTATAATATACATGCCAGGCAAAGTCATTGATTTGTGGCCTCACTTTGCAAAATAACTTGAGGATAATTTAAATCAGGATGATAATGTCATGTTGTCCATCTATTTCAATAAGCTCCCTTTCTCTCTTTCAGAAAAATATGTTCATCTGGGCCGAACATGTGGAGGGTTCTCACTGACATGCCGAAGATGGCATGAAGCTGTGTTCCACACGTCCTCCCCATTAACCGGAGTGTGTGTGTGTGTGTGGCGTGAAGCAGTGTTCCACACGTCCTCCCATTAACCGGAGTGTGTGTGTGTGTGGCGTGAAACAGTGTTCCACACATCCTCCCCATTAACCGGAGTGTGTGTGTGTGTGGCGTGAAACAGTTTTCCACACGTCCTCCCCATTAACCGGAGTGTGTGTGTGGCATGAAGCAGTGTTCCACACATCCTCCCCATTAACCGGAGTGTGTGGCGTGAAACAGTGTTCCACTCGTCCTCCCCATTAACCGGAGTGTGTGTGTGTGTGTGGCGTGAAGCAGTGTTCCACACGTCCTCCCCATTAACCGGAGTGTGTGGCGTGAAACAGTGTTCCACACGTCCTCCCCATTAACCGGAGTGTGTGGCGTGAAACAGTGTTCCACACATCCTCCCCATTAACCGGAGTGTGTGTGTGTGTGTGTGGCGTGAAGCAGTGTTCCACACGTCCTCCCCATTAACCGGAGTGTGTGGAGTGAAACAGTGTTCCACACATCCTCCCCATTAACCAGAGTGTGTGTGTGTGTGTGGCCTGAAACAGTGTTCCACACGTCCTCCCCATTAACCGGAGTGTGTGTGTGTGTGGCGTGAAACAGTGTTCCACACGTCCTCCCCATTAACCGGAGTGTGTGTGTGTGTGGCGTGAAACAGTGTTCCACACATCCTCCCCATTAACCGGAGTGTGTGTGTGGCGTGAAACAGTGTTCCACACGTCCTCCCCATTAACCGGAGTGTGTGTGTGTGTGGCCTGAAACAGTGTTCCACACGTCCTCCCCATTAACCGGAGTGTGTGTGTGTGTGTGGCATGAAACAGTGTCCACACGTCCTCCCCATTAACCGGAGTGTGTGTGTGTGTGTGGCGTGAAACAGTATTCCACACATCCTCCCCATTAACCGGTGTGTGTGTGTGTGGCGTGAAACAGTGTTCCACACATCCTCCCCATTAACCGGAGTGTGTGTGTGGCGTGAAACAGTGTTCCACACGTCCTCCCCATTAACCGGAGTGTGTGTGTGTGTGGCCTGAAACAGTGTTCCACACGTCCTCCCCATTAACCGGAGTGTGTGTGTGTGTGTGGCATGAAACAGTGTCCACACGTCCTCCCCATTAACCGGAGTGTGTGTGTGTGTGGCGTGAAACAGTGTTCCACACGTCCTCCCTATTCGATGGGAAATCCAGGCAATTAACTGGAATTAACCCTGGCCTATGCCCACAATGAATCTAAATAAATAACTCAAATATAAACACCCACCATTATTCAACACTAAGCCTGACAAACAGAAATAAGGAAACTATTAAGGTGTAGCAAAAACACAGGCCTAGTACACTTGTAGTGGGCAATAATACTATTTGATATGTTTAGATACACTATACAGAGCATTCAGAAAGTATTCAGACCCCTTGACTTTTTCCACATTTTGTTACGTGAGCCTTCCACCCCAAAAAAAAAAATCTCATCAATTTACATAATTTGACAAAAGCAAAATAATGACAAAGCAAACACTGTTTTTTTAGAAAACTTTGCAGATGCATTAAAAATTAAATGTGACGAGGCCTCCTGCAGTGCCAGCTGTGCCACTAGAGATCCTGATTCGAGTCCAGGCACTGTCGCAGCAGGCCGCGACCGGGAGATCCAAGGGGCGGCACACAATTGGCCCAGCATCGTCCGGGTTAGGGGAGGGTTTGGCCGGCAGGGATTTTCTTGTCCCATCAAACTCTAGCGACTCCTGTGGTGGGCCGGGCACAATGCACGCTGACACGGCCGCCAGGTGTACGGTTTTCCTCTGACACATTGGTGCGGCTGGCTTCCGGGTTAAGCTGGCATTGTGTCAAGAAGCAGTGCGGCTCGGCTGGGTTGTGTTTCGGGAACGCACAGCTCTCTCAAAAAAATTAAAATAATATATATATGTATATATACAGATATACACACACACTACCATTCAAAAGTTTGAGGTCACTTAGAAATGTCCTTATTTTCTATCAAAACAAACATGAAATGAGTTACAAAATTAATAGGAAATATAGTAGAGACGATGACAAGGTCATAAATAATGACTTTTAATTGAAATAATAATTGTGTCCTTCAAACTATGCTTTTGTCAAAGAATCCTTAATTTGCAGCAATTACAACCTTGCAGACCTTAGGCATTCTAGTTGTCAATTTGTTGAGGTAATCTGAAGAGATTTCACCCCACGCTTCCTGAAGCACCTCCCACAAGTTGGATTGGCTTGATGGGCACTTCTTAAGTACCACATGGTTAAGCTGCTCTAACAACAGCTCAATCGGGTTGAGATCCGGTGACTGTGCTTCTTCCCTAAATAGTTCTTGCATAGTTTGGAGCTGTGCGTTGGGTCATTGTCCTGTTGTAGGAGGAAACTGGCTCCAATTAATCACTGTCCACAGGGTATGTGGCATGGCATTGCAAACTGAGTGATAGCCTTCCTTCTTCGAGATCCCTTCTACCCTGTACAAGTCTCCTACTTTCCCAAATCCCCCCCAGACCATCACATTGCCTCCACCATGTTAATAGATGGCGTCATACACTCCTCCAGCAGCTTTTCATTTTTTCTGCGATCCGTAAGAAGCATTTCAAGATCCTGGAGTGGCCTAGCCAGTCTCCAGATCTCAACCCCATAGGAAGTCTTTGGAGGGAGTTGAAAGTCCGTGTTGCCCAGCAACAGCCCCAAAACATCACTGCTCTAGAGGAGATCTGCATGGAGGAATGGGACAAAATACCAGCAACATTGTGTGAAAACCTTGTGAAGAGGATCATTTAAATCAGAATGATGAAAACGTTTGACCTCTGTCATTGCCAACAAAGGGTATATAACAAAGTATTGAGATAAACTTTTGTTATTGACCAAATACTAATTTTCCACCATAATTTGCAAATAAATTCATTACAAATCCTACAATGTGATTTTCTGGAATATTTTTACTCATTTTGTCTGTCAAAGTTGAAGTGTACCTATGATGAAAACTACAGGCCTCTCTCATCTTTTTAAGTGGGAGAACTTGCACAATTGGTGGCTGACTAAATACTTTTTTGCCCCACTGTATATATATAGCAGGAAATCATGTCAAAGTATTAGGGGAAGTACTATGTATACACAGTGCAGAAATACTTTATTTACTTAAGTATTCAGCCCCTTTGCTATGAGACTCAAAATTGAGCTCATGTGCATCCTGTTTCCATTGATCATCCTTGTGATGTTTCTACAACTTGACCTGGAGTCCGCCTGTGGTAAATTCAATTGATTGGACATGATTTGGAAAGTTACACATCTGTTTATGTAAGGTCCCACAGTTAACAGTAAATATCAGAGCAAGAACCAAGCCATGAGGTCGAAGGAATTGCTCGTAGACCTCCAAGACAGGATTGTGTCGAGGCACAGATCTGGAGAAGGGTACCAAAACATTTCTGCAGCATTGAAGGTCCCCAAAAACAGTGGCCTCCATCATTCTTAAATGGAAGAAGTTTAGAATCATCAAGACTCTTCCTAGAGCTGGCTGCCTGGACAAACTGGGCAATCAGGGGAGAAGGGCCTTGGTCTGGGAGGTGATCAAGAATCAGATAGTCACTCTGACAGAGCTCTAGAGTAACTCTGTGGAGATGGGAGAACCTTCCAGAAGGACAAACATCTCTGCAGCACTCCACCAAGCAGGCCTTTATGATAGAGTGGCCAGACGGAAGCCACTCCTCAGTAAAAGGCACATGGTAGCCCGCTCGGAGTTTGCCAAAAGGCACCTAAAGACTCTCAGACCATGAGAAACAACATTCTCTTTTCTGATGAAACCAAGATAAAACTCTTTGGCCTGAATGCCAAGCGTCACGTCTGGAGGAAACCTGGCATCATGCCTACGGTGAAGCATGGTGGTGGCAGCATCATGCTGTGGGGATGTTTATCAGCGGCAAGGACTGGGACACTAGTCAGGATCGACGCGAAGATGAACGGAGCAAAGTACAGAGAGATCCTTTTTGAAAACCTGCTCCAGAACCCTCAGGATCTCAGACTGGGGCAAAGGTTCACCTTCCAACAGGACAGCCAAGAAAATGCAGGAGTGGCTTCGGGACAAGTCTCTAAATGTCCTTGAGTGGCCAGCCAGAGCCCAGACTTGAAACCAATTGAACATCTCTGGAGACCTGAAAATAGCTGTGCAGTGACACCTGACAGAGTTTGAGAGGATCTGCAGAGAAGAATGGGAGAAACTCCCCAAACACAAGTGTGCCAAGCTTGTATTGTCACACCCAAGAAGACTCAATGTTGTAATAGCTGCCAATAGTGCTTCAGCAAAGTACTGAGTAAAGGCTCTGAATACTAATGCAAATGTGATATTTCCATTTTTTTGTTTTGTATAAATTAGCAAACATTTCTAAAAACCTGTTTTTGCTTTGTCATTATGGGGTATTGTGTGTAAATTGAGAGGGGGGGGAACAATAATCGATTTTAGAATAAGGCTGTTATGTAACAAAATGTGGAAAACGTCAAGGGGTCTCAATACTTTCTGAAGTCACTGTAGCAGTATATCATGCCAAAATCGTATGAGAAGTACTATATGTAGCAGTATATCATGCCAAAATGGTATGAGAAGTACTATATATAGCAGTATATCATGCCAAAATGGTATGAGAAGTACTATATATAGCAGTATATCATGCCAAAATGGTATGAGAAGTACTATATATAGCAGTATATCATGCCAAAATGGTATGAGAAGTACTATATATAGCAGTATATCATGCCAAAATGGTATGAGAAGTACTATATATAGCAGTATATCATGCCAAAATGGTATGAGAAGTACTATATATAGCAGTAAATCATGCCAAAATGGTATGAGAAGTACTATATATAGCAGTATATCATGCCAAAATGGTATGAGAAGTACTATATATAGCAGTAAATCATGCCAAAGTGGTGTGACAAGTGGTGTGACAAGTCAGGAATGTATAGCTTCGGATACACACCATATTGGCAACAATCTTTCAGGACAGAGCTATGAGACCTACTGCTAACCATCTAGCTCTTTTATTTTTTTATTTTACCTTTATTTAACCAGGCAAGTCAGTTAAGAACAAATTCTTATTTTCAATGACGGCCTGGGAACAGTGGGTTAACTGCCTGTTCAGGGGCAGAACAACAGATTTGTACCTTGTCAGCTCGGGGGTTTGAACTTGCAACCTTCCGGTTACTAGTCCAACTCTCTGGCTACCCTGCTCTGAGAGGATCTACGGGTTGTTTTTCTACACCATTCTTTCTAGTTTCCACACCTCTGAATATTTTCCAGAACTCTTTGAAGCTGCTCATTTCTCATACTAATATGTAACTTTTACAGATGAGATTTTACTCCATATTAAAATAATTTGAATAACAAATGTCTATGGTTTTTCAAACTTTTGTTCCCTATATTAGAGTTCACATGTACTGAACCAATGGGATTTTTATAACTATGCAATTAGTAGTTAATGGTTTCACAAGATTAGGATTATATGAGATGTAAAGGTTTTACAAGGTTTGACTGCGGTTTGCATCCAGGAGGAAAGTGAGTGTTTCTGTTCTGAATGAGAGGCAATTATGTGTTACAATGTAGGGTAGACCTATTGTCAGGGTATTACCCCCCGTGTCCTGTCTGCCTCCCCCTCTGGCTTGCTATTGCCATAAATTCCTTTTATCTAAAAACGTTTTTATGGTCTGATTGGACCATCTACTTTTCAGCTGGTCCAAGTGTCCCTGTATTGGAGGAAGTCCCGACTGATTCAGTGAAACGAACCAGTCATGAATCAAGTCTCAATGATGATTCACTCATGCTGTTATCCAGTCCTTGGACCATGGCTTGATCAAGTTCTGGTGGTCTGTAAGAGACAGAGTGGGATAATAGCTAACGTATAGGATAAGGGTGGAATACCAATGTCTATATAGGTAGAGTAGAACAGAAATCTGCTGAAAGGTGTGACCATAGAGATCCAAGGGATTCATCTGGCACCATGCAAACATGTGCATGGGCTATGTCGGTGAGACACACACACACACCCTTCAGTGAGGCGGAGAGGGAGTTCATTGTGTATTTACTGCTGTGAGTATCGCAGCAAAGGTGAGACAGAGGTAGTAAGGGCACAATGAATACCCCAGAGACATTAGATTGCCAAATCAATATCGTTGCTCACTGAAATTTTACACCATCAACGTGATAGAGTTCTTGCTGATGCTGCAAAACATTTTCCTTAGGGAGCTATTCATGATGCACACACATCTATGCATTACACCACACATCTATGCATTACACCACACATCTATGCATGCATTACACCACACATCTATACATTCATTACACCACACATCTATACATTACACCACACATCTATACATGCATTACACCACACATCTATACATTACACCACACATCTATGCATTACACCACACATCTATACATGCATTACACCACACATCTATACATTACACCACACATCTATACATGCATTACACCACACATCTATACATGCATTACACCACACATCTATACATGCATTACACCACACATCTATACATGCATTACACCACACATCTATACATGCATTACACCACACATCTATACATGCATTACACCACACATCTATGCATTACACCACACATCTATGCATTACACCACACATCTATGCATTACACCACACATCTATGCATTACACCACACATCTATGCATTACACCACACATCTATACATTACACCACACATCTATGCATTACACCACACATCTATGCATTACACCACACATCTATACATTACACCACACATCTATGCATTACACCACACATCTATGCATTACACCACACATCTATGCATTACACCACACATCTATACATGCATTACACCACACATCTATACATGCATTACACCACACATCTATGCATTACACCACACATCTATACATGCATTACACCACACATCTATGCATTACACCACACATCTATGCATTACAACACACATCTATGCATTACACCACACATCTATGCATTACACCACACATCTATACATTACACCACACATCTATGCATTACACCACACATCTATACATGCATTACAACACACATCTATACATGCATTACACCACACATCTATACATACATTACACCACACATCTATACATGCATTACACCACACATCTATACATACATTACACCACACATCTATGCATTACACCACACATCTATGCATTACACCACACATCTATACATGCATTACAACACACATCTATACATGCATTACACCACACATCTATACATACATTACACCACACATCTATACATGCATTACACCACACATCTATACATACATTACACCACACATCTATACATGCATTACACCACACATCTATACATGCATTACACCACACATCTATACATGCATTACACCACACATCTATACATACATTACACCACACATCTATACATGCATTACAACACACATCTATACATGCATTACACCACACATCTATACATGCATTACACCACACATCTATACATACATTACACCACACATCTATGCATTACACCACACATCTATGCATTACACCACACATCTATACATGCATTACACCACACATCTATACATTCATTACACCACACATCTATGCATTACACCACACATCTATGCATTACACCACACATCTATACATACATTACACCACACATCTATACATACATTACACCACACATCTATACATACATTACACCACACATCTATACATGCATTACACCACACATCTATACATGCATTACACCACACATCTATACATTCATTACACCACACATCTATGCATTACACCACACATCTATACATGCATTACACCACACATCTATACATGCATTACACCACACATCTATACATGCATTACACCACACATCTATACATTCATTATAACACACACATCTATACATTCATTACACCACACATCTATACATTCATTACACCACACATCTATACATGCATTACACCACACATCTATACATGCATTACACCACACATCTATACATGCATTACACCACACATCTATACATGCATTACACCACACATCTATACATGCATTACACCACACATCTATACATGCATTACACCACACATCTATACATACATTACACCACACATCTATACATTCATTATAACACACATCTATACATTCATTACACCACACATCTATACATTCATTACACCACACATCTATACATGCATTACACCACACATCTATACATGCATTACACCACACATCTATACATGCATTACACCACACATCTATACATGCATTACACCACACATCTATACATGCATTACACCACACATCTATACATGCATTACACCACACATCTATACATGCATTACACCACACATCTATACATTCATTACACCACACATCTATACATTCATTACACCACACATCTATACATGCATTACACCACACATCTATACATGCATTACATTTACATTTACATTTAAGTCATTTAGCAGACGCTCTTATCCAGAGCGACTTACAAATTGGTGAATTCACCTTCTGACATCCAGTGGAACAGCCACTTTACAATAGTGCATCTAAATCATTAAGGGGGGTGGTGAGAAGGATTACTTATCCTATCCTAGGTATTCCTTGAAGAGGTGGGGTTTCAGGTGTCTCCGGAAGGTGGTGATTGACTCCGCTGTCCTGGCGTCGTGAGGGAGTTTGTTCCACCATTGGGGGGCCAGAGCAGCGAACAGTTTTGACTGGGCTGAGCGGGAACTCTACTTCCTCAATGGTAGGGAGGCGAGCAGGCCAGAGGTGGATGAACGCAGTGCCCTTGCTTGGGTGTAGGGCCTGATCAGAGCCTGGAGGTACTGCGGTGCCGTTCCCCTCACAGCTCCGTAGGCAAACACCATGGTCTTGTAGCGGATGCGAGCTTCAACTGGAAGCCAGTGGAGAGAGCGGAGGAGCGGGGTGACGTGAGAGAACTTGGGAAGGTTGAACACCAGACGGGCTGCGGCGTTCTGGATGAGTTGTAGGGGTTTAATGGCACAGGCAGGGAGCCCAGCCAACAGCGAGTTGCAGTAATCCAGACGGGAGATGACAAGTGCCTGGATTAGGACCTGCGCCGCTTCCTGTGTGAGGCAGGGTCGTACTCTGCGGATGTTGTAGAGCATGAACCTACAGGAACGGGCCACCGCCATGATGTTGGTTGAGAACGACAGGGTGTTGTCCAGGATCACGCCAAGGTTCTTAGCGCTCTGGGAGGAGGACACAATGGAGTTGTCAACCGTGATGGCGAGATCATGGAACGGGCAGTCCTTCCCCGGGAGGAAGAGCAGCTCCGTCTTGCCGAGGTTCAGCTTGAGGTGGTGATCCGTCATCCACACTGATATGTCTGCCAGACATGCAGAGATGCGATTCGCCACCTGGTCATCAGAAGGGGAAAGGAGAAGATTAATTGTGTGTCGTCTGCATAGCAATGATAGGAGAGACCATGTGAGGTTATGACAGAGCCAAGTGACTTGGTGTATAGCGAGAATAGGAGAGGGCCTAGAACAGAGCCCTGGGGGACACCAGTGGTGAGAGCGCGTGGCGAGGAGACAGATTCTCGCCACGCCACCTGGTAGGAGCGACCTGTCAGGTAGGACGCAATCCAAGCGTGGGCCGCGCCGGAGATGCCCAACTCGGAGAGGGTGGAGAGGAGGATCTGATGGTTCACAGTATCGAAGGCAGCCGATAGGTCTAGAAGGATGAGAGCAGAGGAGAGAGAGTTAGCTTTAGCAGTGCGGAGCGCCTCCGTGATGCAGAGAAGAGCAGTCTCAGTTGAATGACTAGTCTTGAAACCTGACTGATTTGGATCAAGAAGGTCATTCTGAGAGAGATAGCGGGAGAGCTGGCCAAGGACGGCACGTTCAAGAGTTTTGGAGAGAAAAGAAAGAAGGGATACTGGTCTGTAGTTGTTGACATCGGAGGGATCGAGTGTAGGTTTCTTCAGAAGGGGTGCAACTCTCGCTCTCTTGAAGACGGAAGGGACGTAGCCAGCGGTCAGGGATGAGTTGATGAGCGAGGTGAGGTAAGGGAGAAGGTCCCCGGAAATGGTCTGGAGGAGAGAGGAGGGGATAGGGTCGAGCGGGCAGGTTGTTGGGCGGCCGGCCGTCACAAGAAGCGAGATTTCATCTGGAGAGAGAGGGGAGAAAGAGGTCAGAGCACAGGGTAGGGCAGTGTGAGCAGAACCAGCGGTGTCGTTTGACTTAGCAAACGAGGATCGGATGTCGTCGACCTTCTTTTCAAAATGGTTGACGAAGTCATCTGCAGAGAGGGAGGAGGGGGGGGGGGGGGAGGATTCAGGAGGGAGGAGAAGGTGGCAAAGAGCTTCCTAGGGTTAGAGGCAGATGCTTGGAATTTAGAGTGGTAGAAAGTGGCTTTAGCAGCAGAGACAGAGGAGGAAAATGTAGAGAGGAGGGAGTGAAAGGATGCCAGGTCCGCAGGGAGGCGAGTTTTCCTCCATTTCCGCTCGGCTGCCCGGAGCTCTGTTCTGTGAGCTCGCAATGAGTCATCGAGCCACGGAGCGGGAGGGGAGGACCGAGCCGGCCTGGAGGATAGGGGACATAGAGAGTCAAAGGATGCAGAAAGGGAAGAGAGGAGGGTTGAGGAGGCAGAGTCAGGAGAAAGGTTGGAGAAGGTATGAGCAGAGGGAAGAGATGAAAGGATGGAAGAGGAAAGAGTAGCGGGGAGAGAGAGCGAAGGTTGGGACGGCGCGATACCATCCGAGTAGGGGCAGTGTGGGAAGTGTTGGATGAGAGCGAGAGGGAAAAGGATACAAGGTAGTGGTCGGAGACTTGGAGGGGAGTTGCAGTGAGGTTAGTGGAAGAACAGCATCTAGTAAAGATGAGGTCGAGCGTATTGCCTGCCTTGTGAGTAGGGGGGAAGGTGAGAGGGTGAGGTCAAAAGAGGAGAGGAGTGGAAAGAAGGAGGCAGAGAGGAATGAGTCAAAGGTAGACGTGGGGAGGTTAAAGTCGCCCAGGACTGTGAGAGGTGAGCCGTCCTCAGGAAAGGAGCTTATCAAGGCATCAAGCTCATTGATGAACTCTCCGAGGGAACCTGGAGGGCGATAAATGATAAGAATGTTAAGCTTGAAAGGGCTGGTAACTGTGACAGCATGGAATTCAAAGGAGGCGATAGATAGATGGGTAAGGGGAGAGAGAGAGAATGACCACTTGGGAGAGATGAGGATCCCGGTGCCACCACCCCGCTGACCAGAAGCTCTCGGGGTGTGCGAGAACACGTGGGCGGACGAAGAGAGAGCAGTAGGAGTAGCAGTGTTATCTGTGGTGATCCATGTTTCCGTCAGTGCCAGGAAGTCGAGGGACTGGAGGGAGGCATAGGCTGAGATGAACTCTGCCTTGTTGGCCGCAGATCGGCAGTTCCAGAGGCTACCGGAGACCAGGAACTCCACGTGGGTCGTGCGCGCTGGGACCACCAGATTAGGGTGGCCGCGGCCACGCGGTGTGGAGCGTTTGTATGGTCTGTGCAGAGAGGAGAGAACAGGGATAGATAGACACATAGTTAACAGGGTACAGAAGAGGCTACGCTAATGCAAAGGAGATTGGAATGACAAGTGGACTACACGTCTCGAATGTTCAGAAAGTTAAGCTTACGTAGCAAGAATCTTATTGACTAAAATGATTGAAATGAGACAGTACTGCTGGAGTAGGCTAGCTGGTAGTGGCTGCGATGTTGACACTACACTAATCAAGTCGTTCCGTCGAGTGTAATAGTTTCTACAGTGCTGCTATTCGGGGGCTAGCTGGCTAGCTAGCAAGGTTGATTGCGTTCCGTTACTTTAAAAGAACGACAATAGCTGGCTGGCTAACCTAGAAAATCGCTCTAGGCTACACAATTGTCTTAGATACAAAGACGGCTATGTAGCTGGCTAGCTACGATCAAACAAATCAAACCGTTGTACTGTAATGAAGTGAAATGAAAATGTGATACTACCTGTGGAACGACGCGGAATGTTGACCGGGTAGTTGGAGTTCAATTCGGTAGAGGTTGGCTAGCTGTTGGCTAGCTAGCTAGCAGCATTACCTACGTTAAGGACGACAAATAGCTGGCTAGCTAACCTCGGTAAATTAAGATAATCACTCTAAGTCTACACACTCTAAACTGCACAATTATCTTGGATACGAAGACAACTATGTAGCTAGCTGACACTACACTAATCGAGTCGTTCAGTTGAGTGTAATAGTTTCTACAGTGCTAGTGGACAGTGGATGTTAGCTAGCTGCTTAGCTAGCTGCTGGGCAGATACGTTAGGACGACGAAATACGATAATTATGCAATTGTCGTTGATACAAAGACGGCTATGTAGCTGGCTAAGAAGAAATTGCTAAGATTAGACAAATCAAACCGTTGTACTATAACGAAATGTAATGAAAAGTTATAAAAAGTTATACTACCTGCGGACCGAAGTGTAGATGCGGCCGCTCGCTCCAACCGGAACCGGAAACCCATTACACCACACATCTATACATGCATTACACCACACATCTATACATGCATTACACCACACATCTATACATTCATTACACCACACATCTATACATTCATTACACCACACATCTATACATGCATTACACCACACATCTATACATGCATTACACCACACATCTATACATGCATTACACCACACATATATACATGCATTACACCACACATCTATACATGCATTACACCACACATCTATACATGCATTACACCACACATCTATACATTCATTACACCACACATCTATACATTCATTACACCACACATCTATGTGTCTATGGGATTCTCTGCCTCTAACCCTATTACAGGGGCTGAGTCACTGGCTTACTGGGGCTCTCTCATGCCGTCCCTGGAGGGGGTGCGTCACCTGAGTGGGTTGATTCACTGATGTGGTCATCCTGTCTGGGTTGGCACCCCCCCTTGGGTTGCGCCATGGCGGAGATCTTTGCGGGCTATACTCAGCTTTGTCTCAGGATGGTAAGTTGGTGGTTGAAGATATCCCTCTAGTGGTGTGGGGGCTGTGCTTTGGCAAAGTGGGTGGGGTTATATCCTTCCTGTTTGGCCCTGTCCGGAGGTGTCCTCGGATGGGGCCACAGTGTCTCCTGACCCCTCCTGTCTCAGCCTCCAGTATAGTAGTTTATGTCGGGGGGCTGGGGTCAGTTTGTTATATCTGGAGTACTTCTCCTGTCCAATTCGGTGTCCCGTGTGAATCTAAGTGTGCGTTCTCTAATTCTCTCCTTCTCTCTCTCGGAGGACCTGAGCCCTAGGACCATGCCCCAGGACTACCTGACATGATGACTCCTTGCTGTCCCCAGTCCACCTGGCCGTGCTGCTGCTCCAGTTTCAACTGTTCTACCTTATTATTATTCGACCATGCTGGTCATTTATGAACATTTGAACATCTTGGCCATGTTCTGTTATAATCTCCACCCGGCACAGCCGGAAGAGGACTGGCTACCCCACATATGCTCTCTCTAATTCTCTTTCTTTCTCTCTCGGGGGACCTGAGCCCTAGGACCATGCCCCAGGACTACCTGACATGATGACTCCTTGCTGTCCCCAGTCCACCTGGCCGTGCTGCTGCTCCAGTTTCAACTATTCTGCCTTATTATTATTCGACCATGCTGGTCATTTATGAACATTTGAACATCTTGGCCATGTTCTGTTATAATCTCTAAACCTAGGAAGAAACCTAGAGAGGAACCAGGCTATGAGGGGTGGCCAGTCCTCTTCTGGCTGTGCCGGGTGGAGATTATAACAGAACATGGCCAAGATGTTCAAATGTTCATAAATGACCAGCATGGTCAAATAATAATAATCACAGTAGTTGTCGAGGGTGCAGCAAGTCAGCACCTCAGGAGTAAATGTCAGTTGGATTTTCATAGCTGATCATTAAGAGTGACTCTACCGCTCCTGCTGTCTCTAGAGAGTTGAAAACTGCAGGTCTGGGACAGGTAGCACATCCGGTGAACAGGTCTGTGTTCCATAGCCGCAGGCAGAACAGTTGAAACTGGAGCAGCAGCATGGCCAGGTGGACTGGGGACAGCAAGGAGTCATCATGCCAGGTAGTCCTGAGGCATGGTCCTAGGGCTCAGGTCCTCCGAGAGAGAGAAAGAGAGAATTAGAGAGAGAGCATACTTATATTCACACAGGACACTGGAAAAGACAGGAGAAGTACTCCAGATATAACAGACTGACCCTAGACTGTGTCACAGCCGGCCGCTACCGGGAGACCCGTGAGACGGCACTCTCCCAATTGGATAGCAAGAAACTGTTGAGAAAAAAACAACGGGTGCTAGGGGTAATGAATATGACATATGGCTATTGAGTAATTGGTGCAAAGTCAGACACAGCATATTACTATATAACCCAAAACTCCTACAGTAAGACACAGGATATTACAATATACCCCAAACCTCCTACAGTCAGACACAGCATATTACTATATAACCCAAACCTCTTACAGTCAGACACAGCATATTACAATATACCCCAAACCTCCTACAGTCAGACACAGCATATTACTATATAACCCAAACATCCTACAGTCAGACACAGCATATTACTATATAACCCAAACCTCTTACAGCATATTACTACATAACCCAAACCTCCTACAGTCAGACACAGCATATTACAAACCTCCTACAGTCAGACACAGCATATTACTACACAACCCAAACCTCCTACAGTCAGACACAGCATATTACTATGTAACCCAAACCTCTTACAGTATATTACTATATACCCCAAACCTCCTACAGTCAGACACATCATATTACAATATAACCCAAACCTCCTACAGTCAGACACAGCATATTACTACACAACCTAAACCTCCTACAGTCAGACACAGCATATTACTATATAACCCCAAACCTTCCACAGTCAGACACAGCATATTACTATATGACCCAAACCTCCTACAGCATATTACAATATACCCCAAACCTCCTACTGTAACGGTTCTCGTCTGGTGAAGGAGAAGCGGACCAAAATGCAGCGTGGAATCTTTGATACATGTTTAATGACGAAGAACAAACGAACAATACAAAACAACAAACGGAACGTGAAAACCTATACAGCCTATCTGGTGACAACAAACACAGAGACTGGAACAATCACCCACGAAATACTCAAAGAATATGGCTGCCTAAATATGGTTCCCAATCAGAGACAACGATAAACACCTGCCTCTGATTGAGAACCACTCCAGACAGCCATAGACCTTGCTTGATAACCCCACTAAGCCACACACCCAACACCCCACAAAACCCCAAGACAAAACACACCACAATAAACCCATGTCACACCCTGGCCTGACCAAATAAATGAAGACAAACACAATATATTACGACCAGGGCGTGACAGAACCCCCCCTAAGGTGCGGACTCCCGGACGCACATCAAAGCAATAGTGGAGGGTCCGGGTGAGCATCTGTCCATGGTGGCGGCTCCGGCGCAGGACGTGGACACCACTCTATTAATGTCTTAATCCCTCCTCCTCGCGTCCTATGATAGTCCACCCTCGCCGCCGACCATGGCCTAGAAGTCCTCACCCAGAACCCCACTGAACTGAGGGGCAGCTCGGGACTGAGGGGCAGCTCGGGACTGAGGAGTAGCTCGGGACTGAAGAGTAGCTCGGGACTGAGGGGAAGCTCGGGACTGAGGGGAAGCTCGGGACTGAGGGGAAGCTCGGGACTGAGGGGAAGCTCGGGACTGAGGGGAAGCTCGGCACTGAGGGGAAGCCCAGCACTGAGAGGAAGCTGAGCACTGAGAGGAAGCTCAGGCAGGTAGTTGGATCCGGCAGATCCTGGCTGGCTGGCGGTTCTGGCAGATCCTGGCTGACTGGCGGATCTGGAAGAGTCTGGCTGACTGGCGGATCTGGAAGAGTCTGGCTGACTGGCGGATCTGGAAGAGTCTGGCTGACTGGCGAATCTGGAAGAGTCTGGCTGACTGGCAGATCTGGAAGAGTCTGGCTGACTGGCGGATCTGGAAGAGTCTGGCTGACTGGCGGATCTGGAAGAGTCTGGCTGACTGGCGGATCTGGAAGAGTCTGGCTGACTGGCGGATCTGGAAGAGTCTGGCTGACTGGCGGATCTGGAAGAGTCTGGCTGACTGGCAGATCTGGAAGAGTCTGGCTGACTGGCGGATCCTGGCAGACTGACGGATCTGGCTGCTCCATGCTGACTGGCGGCTCTGGCTGCTCCATGCTGACTGGTGGCTCTGGCTGCTCCATGTAGACTGACAGCTCTGGCGGCTTCTTGCAGACTGGCAGCTCCTTGCAGACTGGCAGCTCCTTGCAGACTGGCAGCTCCTTGCAGACTGACAGCTCCTTGCAGACTGACAGCTCCTTGCAGACTGACAGCTCTGGCTGCTCCATGCAGACTGACAGCTCTGGCTGCTCCATGCAGACTGACAGCTCTGGCTGCTCCATGCAGGCTGGCAGCTCTGGCTGCTCCATGCAGGCTGGCAGCTCTGGCTGCTCCATGCAGGCTGGCAGCTCTGGCTGCTCCATGCAGGCTGGCAGCTCTGGCTGCGCTGAACAGGCAGGAGACTCCAGCAGCGCAGGAGAGGAGGAAGGCTCCGGTAGCGCTGGAGAGGCAAGGCGCACTATAGGCCTGATGCGTGGTGCTGGCACTGGTTGTACTGGGCCGAGGACACGCACAGGAAGCCTGGTGCGGGGAGCTGCCACCGGAGGGCTGGTGTGTGGAGGTGGTACTGGCTAGACCGGACCGTGCAGGCGCACTGGAGCTCTTGAGCACCGAGCCTGCCCAACCTTACCCGGTTGAATACTCCCGGTCGCTCTGCCAGTGCGGCGTGGCGGAATAGCCCGCACTGGGCTATGCAGGCGAACCGGGGACACCATGCGCAAGGCTGGTGCCATGTAAGCCGGCCCAAGGAGACGCACTGGGGACCAGATGCGTAGAGCCGGCTTCATGGCATTAGGCTCGATGCTCAATCTAGCCCGGCCGATACGCGGAGCTGGAATATACCGCACCGGGCTATGCACCCGCACTGGAGACACCGTGCGCACCACAGCATAACACGGTGCCTGCCCGGTCTCCCTAGTCCCCCGGTAACCACAGGAAGTTGGCGTAGGTCTCCTACCTTGCGTCGCCATACTCCCTGTGAGCCTCCCATAAGAAATTTTCGGGGCTGACTCTCAGGCTTCCATCCGCGTCGCTGTGCTGTCTCCTCATACCAGCGCCTCTCAGCTTTCGTCGCCTCCAGTTCTTCTTTGGGGCGGCGATATTCTCCAGGCTAATCCCAGGGTCCTTTTCCGAACAATTCGTCCTCCCATGTCCATTCCTCTCTTTGTTGCTCCTGCTGTTGCTGTTGCCTATTACCACGCCGCTTAGTCCCGTTGTGGTGGGTGATTCTGTAACAGTTCTCGTCTGGTGAAGGAGAAGCGGACCAAAATGCAGCGTGGTATCTTTGATACATGTTTAATGACGAAGAACGAATGAACAATACAAACAACAAACGGAACGTGAAAAACTATACAGCCTATCTGGTGAACATAAACACAGAGACAGGAACACTCACCCACGAAATACTCAAAGAATATGGCTGCCTAAATATGGTTCCCAATCAGAGACAACGATAAACACCTGCCTCTGATTGAGAACCACTCCAGACAGCCATAGACCTTGCTAGATAACCCCACTAAGCCACACACCCAACACCCCACAAAACCCCAAGACAAAACACACCACAATAAACCCATGTCACACCCTGGCCTGACCAAATAAATGAAGATAAACACAATATATTACGACCAGGGCGTGACACCTACAGCATATTACTACATAACCCAAACCTCCTACAGCATATTACTATATAACCCAAACCTCCTATAGCATATTACTATATAACCCAAACATCCTACAGCATATTACTATATAACCCAAACCTCCTACAGCATATTACTATATAACCCAAACATCCTACAACATATTACTATATAACCCAAACATCCTACAGCATATTACTATATAACCCAAACATCCTACAGCATATTACTATATAACCCAAACCTCCTACAGTCAGACACAGCATATTACTATATAACCCCAAACCTCCTACAGTCAGACACAGCATATTAATATATAACCCAAACCTCCTACAGCATATTACAATATACCCCAAACCTCCTACAGGATATTACTATATAACCCAAACCTCCTACAGTCAGACACAGCATATTACTATATAACCCCAAACCTCCTACAGTCAGACACAGCATATTACTATATAACCCAAACCTCCTACAGTCAGACACAGCATATTACTATATAACCCAAACATCCTACAGTCAGACACAGCATATTACTATACAACCCCAAACCTCCTACAGTCAGACACAGCATATTACTACATAACCCAAACCTCCTACAGTCAGACACAGCATATTACTACACAACCCAAACCTCCTACAGTCAGACACAGCATATTACTATATAACCCAAACCTCCTACAGCATATTACTATATAACCCAAACCTCCTACATCATATTACTATATAACCCAAACCTCCTACAGCATATTACTATACAACCCAAAACCTCCTACAGCATATTACAATATACCCCAAACCTCCTACAGCATATTACAATATACCCAAAACCTCCTACAGGATATTACTATATAACCCAAACCTCCTACAGTCAGACACAGCATATTACTATATAACCCAAACCTCCTACAGCATATTACAATATACCCCAAACCTCCTACAGGATATTACTATATAACCCAAACATCCTACAACATATTACAATATACCCCAAACCTCCTACAGCATATTACAATATACCCAAAACCTCCTACAGGATATTACTATATAACCCAAACCTCCTACAGTCAGACACAGCATATTACTATATAACCCCAAACCTCCTACAGTCAGACACAGCATATTACTATATAACCCAAACCTCCTACAGCATATTACAATATACCCCAAACCTCCTACAGGATATTACTATATAACCCAAACATCCTACAGCATATTACTATATAACCCAAACATCCTAAAGGATATTACTATATAACCCAAACCTCCTACAGTCAGACACAGCATATTACTATATAACCCCAAACCTCCTACAGTCAGACACAGCATATTACTATATAACCCAAACCTCCTACAGCATATTACTACACAACCTAAACCTCCTACAGTCAGACACAGCATATTACTATATAACCCAAACCTCCTACATCATATTACTATATAACCCAAACCTCCTACAGCATATTACTATATAACCCAAACCTCCTACAGCATATTACTATACAACCCAAAACTTCCTACAGCATATTACTATACAACCCCAAACCTCCTACAGCATATTACAATATACCCCAAACCTCCTACAGCATATTACAATATACCCAAAACCTCCTACAGGATATTACTATATAACCCAAACCTCCTACAGTCAGACACAGCATATTACTATATAACCCAAACCTCCTACAGCATATTACAATATACCCCAAACCTCCTACAGGATATTACTATATAACCCAAACATCCTACAACATATTACAATATACCCCAAACCTCCTACAGCATATTACAATATACCCAAAACCTCCTACAGGATATTACTATATAACCCAAACCTCCTACAGTCAGACACAGCATATTACTGTATAACCCCAAACCTCCTACAGTCAGACACAGCATATTACTATATAACCCAAACCTCCTACAGCATATTACAATATACCCCAAACCTCCTACAGGATATTACTATATAACCCAAACATCCTACAGCATATTACTATATAACCCAAACATCCTAAAGGATATTACTATATAACCCAAACCTCCTACAGTCAGACACAGCATATTACTATATAACCCCAAACCTCCTACAGTCAGACACAGCATATTACTATATAACCCAAACCTCCTACAGCATATTACTACACAACCTAAACCTCCTACAGTCAGACACAGCATATTACTATATAACCCAAACCTCCTACAGTCAGACACAGCATATTACTATATAACCTAAACCTCCTACAGTCAGACACAGCATATTACTATATAACCCAAACCTCCTACAGCATATTACTACACAACCTAAACCTCCTACAGTCAGACACAGCATATTACTATATAACCCAAACCTCCTACAGTCAGACACAGCATATTACTATATACCCCAAACCTCCTACAGGATATTACTATATAACCCAAACCTCCTACAGTCAGACACAGCATATTACTATATAACCCAAACCTCCTACAGTCAGACACAGCATATTACTATATAACCCAAACATCCTACAGTCAGACACAGCATATTACTATATAACCCAAACCTCTTACAGCATATTACTACATAACCCAAACCTCCTACAGTCAGACACAGCATATTACTATATAACCCCAAACCTCCTACAGTCAGACACAGCATATTACTATATAACCCAAACCTCCTACAGCATATTACTATATAACCCAAACCTCCTACATCATATTACTATATAACCCAAACCTCCTACAGCATATTACTATACAACCCCAAACCTCCTACAGCATATTACAATATACCCCAAACCTCCTACAGCATATTACAATATACCCAAAACCTCCTACAGGATATTACTATATAACCCAAACCTCCTACAGTCAGACACAGCATATTACTATATAACCCAAACCTCCTACAGTCAGACACAGCATATTACTATATAACCCCAAACCTCCTACAGTCAGACACAGCATACTACTATATAACCCAAACCTCCTACAGTCAGACACAGCATATTACTATATAACCCCAAACCTCCTACAGTCAGACACAGCATATTACTACACAACCCAAACCTCCTACAGTCAGACACAGCATATTACTATATAACCCAAACCTCCTACAGCATATTACTATATAACCCAAACCTCCTACAGCATATTACTATTTAACCCAAACCTCCTACAGCATATTACTATATAACCCAAACCTCCTACAGTCAGACACAGCATATTACTATATAACCCAAACCTCCTACAGCATATTACTATATAACCCAAACCTCCTACAGCATATTACTATTTAACCCAAACCTCCTACAGCATATTACTATTTAACCCAAACCTCCTACAGCATATTACTATTTAACCCAAACCTCCTACAGCATATTACTATATAACCCAAACCTCCTACAGCATATTACTATATAACCCAAACCTCCTACAGCATATTACTATTTAACCCAAACCTCCTACAGCATATTACTACACAACCCAAACATCCTACAGTCAGACACAGCATATTACTATATAACCCAAACCTCCTACAGTCAGACACAGCATATTACTATATAACCCCAAACCTCCTACAGTCAGACACAGCATATTACTACACAACCCAAACCTCCTACAGTCAGACACAGCATATTACTATATAACCCAAACCTCCTACAGCATATTACTATATAACCCAAACCTCCTACAGCATATTACTATTTAACCCAAACCTCCTACAGCATATTACTATATAACCCAAACCTCCTACAGTCAGACACAGCATATTACTATATAACCCAAACCTCCTACAGTCAGACACAGCATATTACTATATAACCCAAAGCTCCTACAGTCAGACACAGCGTATTACTATATAACCCAAAGCTCCTACAGAACATAACTCAAAGTGTTCTGATTCCATCTAGTGGTAAAATGTAAGGAAAAACACTTTCATATTTTAGCTTTTTGTCTGATACTCATAAAGGGAGAGAAAATATGAGAAATAAGTTCAAGTTCCAAAAGTTATGTGAAAATGGAAATGTGTATTTGGCTTGCAGGCTAAAACACATCACAGGAAACCAACAAATCCCCTCCATAACTACTGTACTATCTTGCCTACCCTACTACACCACCAGTCTGTGGGGCCACTGTGTACAGGTGCCTTTGGTGTCATTGATGCACCTTGTGAAGGTCCAGTCTGGTCACCAAATGATATATGTGGTCCACAGGAAGAGTGTGTGTGTGTATGTCTCTGTGTGTGTGTGTCAAAGAAGGCTGGTGGGAGGAGCTATAGGAGGATGAGCTCATTGTAATAGCTGGAATGGAATTGATGGAACGGAAGTCCAAAATGTGGTTTCCATATAATTTTTACCTTTATTTAACCAGGCAAGTCAGTTAAGAACAAATTCTTATTTTCAATGGCGGCCTGGGAACAGTGGGTTAACTGCCTGTTCAGGGGCAGAACGACAGATTTGTACCTTGTCAGCTCGGGGGTTTGAACTCGCAACCTTCCGGTTACTAGTCCAACGCTCTAACCACTAGGCTACACTGCCGCCCCAATTGATGCGTTTGATACCATTCCATATACCATTCCATTTATTCCATTGCAGCCATTACAATGAGCCCATCCTCCAAAAGCTCATCCCACCAGCCTCCTCTGGTGTGTGTGTGTCCCACCAACCTGTCCATCAGCAGAACCAGTGACCAGCTGCCTGCTCTTCTCCAAGAGGAACACATTGAGTAATGGAGAGGAACAGAGGAAGAAACATATAGTTAACATGCCACAAAGTATTATTTACTAAATATTCAACCAAATGTCCCTACAAACTGGTGTCTCCACATAGCCTACCTGACCATACAGCACACTGATAGAGAACTACCTGACCATACAGCACACTGATAGAGAACTACCTGACCATACAGCACACTGATAGAGAACTACCTGACCATACAGCACACTGATAGAGAACTACCTGACCATACAGCACACTGATAGAGAACTACCTGACCATACAGCACACTGATAGAGAACTACCTGACCATACAGCACACTGATAGAGAACTACCTGACCATACAGCACACTGATAGAGAACTACCTGACCATACAGCACACTGATAGAGAACTACCTGACCATACAGCACACTGATAGAGAACTACCTGACCATACAGCACACTGATAGAGAACTACCTGACCATACAGCACACTGATAGAGAACTACCTGACCATACAGCACACTGATAGAGAACTACCTGACCATACAGCACACTGATAGAGAACTACCTGACCATACAGCACACTGATAGAGAACTACCTGACCATACAGCACACTGATAGAGAACTACCTGACCATACAGCACACTGATATATAACTACCTGACCATACAGCACACTGATATATAACTACCTGACCATACAGCACACTGATAGAGAACTACCTGACCATACAGCACACTGATATAGAACTACCTGACCATACAGCACACTGATAGAGAACTACCTGACCATACAGCACACTGATAGAGAACTACCTGACCATACAGCACACTGATAGAGAACTACCTGACCATACAGTACACTGATATAGAACTACCTGACCATACAGCACACTGATATAGAACTACCTGACCATACAGCACACTGATAGAGAACTACCTGACCATACAGCACACTGATAGAGAACTACCTGACCATACAGCACACTGATAGAGAACTACCTGACCATACAGCACACTGATAGAGAACTACCTGACCATACAGCACACTGATATAGAACTACCTGACCATACAGCACACTGATAGAGAACTACCTGACCATACAGCACA
This sequence comes from Oncorhynchus masou masou, assembly GCF_036934945.1. NCBI lineage: Eukaryota > Metazoa > Chordata > Actinopteri > Salmoniformes > Salmonidae > Oncorhynchus > Oncorhynchus masou. The sequence goes on from NC_088235.1 coordinate 15,098,423, forward strand.
CTGATAGAGAACTACCTGACCATACAGCACACTGATAGAGAACTACCTAACCATACAGCACACCGATATAGAACTACCTGACCATACAGCACACCGATAGAGAACTACCTGACCATACAGCACACCGATATAGAACTACCTGACCATACAGCACACTGATATAGAACTACCTGACCATACAGCACACTGATATAGAACTACCTGACCATACAGCACACTGATATAGAACTACCTGACCATACAGCACACTGATATAGAACTACCTGACCATACAGCACACTGATAGAGAACTACCTGACCATACAGCACACTGATAGAGAACTACCTGACCATACAGCACACTGATATAGAACTACCTGACCATACACCACACTGATAGAGAACTACCTGACCATACAGTACACTGATAGAGAACTACCTGACCATACAGTACACTGATAGAGAACTACCTGACCATAAAGCATACTGATAGAGAACTACCTGACCATAAAGCATACTGATAGAGAACTACCTGACCATACAGCACACTGATAGAGAACTACCTGACCATACAGCACACTGATAGAGAACTACCTGACCATACAGCACACTGATAGAGAACTACCTGACCATACAGTACACTGATAGAGAACTACCTGACCATACAGCACACTGATATAGAACTACCTGACCATACAGCACACTGATATAGAACTACCTGACCATACAGTACACTGATAGAGAACTACCTGACCATACAGCACACCGATAGAGAACTACCTGACCATACAGCATACTGATAGAGAACTACCTGACTGGTAGTCCTATCATGTGTAGTAGACAGCTCCAGCTGACAGACTGGTAGTCCTATCATTTGTAGTAGACAGCTACAGCTGACAGACTGGTAGTCCTATCATTTGTAGTAGACAGCTCCAGCTGACAGACTGGTAGTCCTATCATTTGTAGTAGACAGCTACAGCTGACAGACTGGTAGTCCTATCATTTGTAGTAGACAGCTACAGCTGACAGACTGGTAGTCTGAATACAGTCATATTCTACCCGAATAAGTTATTCAGCAACATAGGCACCCACCTTAAAAAACTTCATGTTAATTGAATCTCGAGCAAGCTAGCTACCTAGCTATAGCTAATTGCTCACATCACCTACTTACTGGCAACCAGCCTACTACCAATCTGTGCTACTACGATATGTGTCAAAAAAATTGTATTGAGGGTTGCCTGGACGCAAGGGAGAACATATATGCGTCTGGCCATATTAGAGACACATTTTTCCCTCAGATTACACAGACCCACAAAGAATTCAAAAACAAACCCGATTTTGATAAACTCCCATATCTACTGGGTGAAATACCACAGTGTGCCATCACAGCAGCAAGACTTGTGACCTGTTGCCACAAGAAAAGGTCAACCAGTGAAGAACAAATACAACCCATATTTATGCTTATTTATTTTCCCTTTTGTACTTTAACCAATTGCACATTGTTAAAACACTGTATTTATACATAATATGACCTTTGAAATGTCTTTATTGTTTTGGAACTTCTATATGTGTAATGTTTACTGTTCATTTTGATTGTTTATTTCACTTTTGTATATTATCTACTTCACTTGCTTTGGCAATGTTAACATGTTTCCCATGCCAATAAAGCCCTTTGAATTGAACAGCAGATGGTTGTCTTGACTTGTAAAAGAGCAGTTATTGCATCTACCACCAGGTGGTAATGTTGTCACGTGCATGGTTTTTAGTGCGGTTGCCGTCTTCTTTTTCTTCTTTGAGATTGCGGAGCGCATCCAACGTTCAGGTGCATAAACCGCCACTGTTCTGAAGTGTGAGGCCAGTCACAGCCTACCTACATCCAATTCAGGTACTACAAAATCACCCTGCCAACTATTAATCCTCACAACAACAACACCCCATTCCACTCATTTATCCTATCTAATCCTACACCAGGCTAACGGTCTGGGAGGACAGAACACGACCAATCAACAGCCCCCTCAACACTTCTGCAGTAAAACCTTGCAATCCCAAATACTTCTGCAGCTGCCACCACAACCTCACATTTTCTGTGACTTACTGTATGATCCATTTCTGCAGTACAGTTGACAACCATGGCTATGAATACTAAGAAACCCACTCTACCACTCTTCTTCCCATCACTCTCTATTAGTATCTGCCTACTCACAGGAATCCTGTCAGGGTCCCTCACCCTGTACACATCTTCCTCTACCACTCTCTTCACTGCTTCAGCATACAACACTTTCTGTACTAATCTGAGCCTCTTCAACATTTAATGCCACCAATATTATCACACCTTTGAATGGAACCCTGCTCTAGCCTTCAATGGGTCAGGTATGCTTTATACCAGTGGTCATCAACCGGTCATCGTGATCTCCAAGGCATTCCTAGTCAATCACCAAACATTGCTGTAGAAACTCCAATGATAAAGGCATAAAGGCTTGAGCTCCTTTTATGTTGCTTATGTTTGTGTGTTGCTCTGTTGACGGTAGGTGCTCCTGATTCAGAAGCCCTGCTGCACCTGGGAGGCAAAGTGTTCCCATTTTCAACCATTTCATTTCTCTGATATGACAAACTCCGCCTACCCAGCAGACCTGGAGATCTGTGGCTAAATCAATTGTGCTTACTGCTCTGGCCAATCGAATAGCTCAAATGCCTGCCTACAGCATCCATGACCCCGGCTACACCATTGTTTGATACAGGCTTACATGAGATTTAATAACTTTTAAAACTATGACCAGAGGGAGACTGTCAAAGAGCTGCTGTTTTTATGAGAGAGTTCATGTCAAACTTTTATTCAGCACTGTCACCACTATTACAATACATAAAATACGCTTCTCTCTACTTCCAATCGACCTGCAGCTGCAATTAATTAGTAGCCAAGAGTATCGATAGCCCTGCGTTTGAATTACTATTAGCACCTCGTTTGGTCTATTTTAATATAGAGGAATATTTGTATTTATTAGGGATCCCCATTAGTTCCTGCCAACACATTAAGGCACTTACATTAAATATAAAACAAAATATAAACCAGTGCATCATGTAACATTATTACACCACTACATATCTACCATACAAAATGTATAATACCACCATACAACCTTGTTTCAATGTACGTGTCGGTAGAGTGCTGTGTACCTGTGTGTCTCTTCAAAGTCCCCCCTGTTCCATAAGGTGTATTTTTATCGAGGGTTTTCAAATCTGATTCTACTGCTTGTATCAGTTACCTGATGTGGAATGGAGTTCCATATAGTCATGGCTCTATTTGTAGTACTGCCTCCCATAGTCTGTTCTGGACTTGGGGATTGTGAAGAGACCTCTGGTGGCATGTCTTGTGGGGTATGTATAGGTGTCTGTCAACACTTTTGACAAAAAAAAGTAGTGATGAAGTCAATCTCTCCTCCACTTTGAGTCATGAGAGATTTACATGCATATCATTGTTAGCTCTCCGTGTAGGCCGTCAATGTAAATAAGAATTTGTTCTTAACCGACTTGCCTAGTTAAATAAAGGTAAAGAATAAATTAAATGTGCATTTAAGGGTCAGCCGTGCTGCCCTGTTCTATTTCACTTTCTCTGGTCATAGGAAAAACATGCATTTGTGCATAAGGCAGATGCGTTTCAACTAGAGTTTCGCTAGTTTCCAGACTGGTGAATTTGGAACCCAGGCAAGTCTGATGTATCATCGGCCTCCTCCTTGCTTGCAGGAACAACAGAGGACATGGAGGACACACCCACCAGCCTAGTTGTGCCATGTAATAAGGATACCTGGACCACCTATTCAGATGTGCCTTTTGTTAAGTAAATCAGGTGATACACGATGCTAGGGAGGCTAGATAGGCTTTTATTCACCATTAATGGGGGAAGTGCAAATCTGACCTAGATCAACTCTCAGGGTAACATCAACCTACTCCTAATGGCTCTCTCTGGTTATTGCCTCTGTTCATTATACATGTTGCCAGAGGGACCGTGTTATAGTATTATGTACTAGCTAGGTACTGTATGTTCATAAAAACATGAACAAATTAATGATTTAATAGCTGCTGTGATTGAAAACTTGTTTTTTCATAACATCACAATCTAATATGACCATTTTGTACTTGTTAAAGGGGTGAGGCTCCATTCAGACAGTGTTGAGAACTGAGGTCAGTACTGGGGTCCCATTTGGTCAGTGTTTTAGTTGTGATAATTGCATTGTTTGCTCTATAACCCGTTAGTTCATATGCCTTGCCACTGTGATATATAGGCCTAAGGCAGAGACAATAATTAGACACAGTGGCAGAATAAATTCAACCAACCTTTGTTTTATCTGATAGAAACCTCTGTCCAGTGAAGTCCACTAAGCATACTGCATGTACAGTAACAGACAGGTACATGACCTACAGCATGGTTAAGTAAGTTAATGTTTTTGTCATTTTCAGGCCACTATACTAACTACTGATTTAGAACCACAGACCGTTACCTGCCTCCACTATTCCAGCACTATTTCAACGTCAACATCATCTAATCACCTCTGCTTACAACTAAAAGATATCAAAACAATTGTCCAATCAATGTAAGCTAAAAATTATGTCCATGGTTGATTTCTGTGTGTGTGCGTGCATGCATGCAAGTAGACTCACCCTACTTGTAGAAAACGCCAATGCCATCCTCTTCTCTTTCACGTTGACAAAATGGTCTATCACTCTCATACAGTGCACACGTTACATTTTTGTTGTCCTAGGCTACCTGGCTAAAATGCTTGCTCGCTAGCCTAACTTCATGGGCAACGTTAGCTCGGTAACGTTATCTTTCTACATCGAGCTACACAACTTCCATCTTTTCAGGCCAGGAGCACAACAATGCATGAATTAGTGGTTTGATCCAAATTGCCGTTATAATCATTGACCAGTATGGAGAATTAAGTAAAACCACAAGTCCAAATCCCTATCTCCATCCATGGCTAATTTAGGAAAGGGAAAATTGTAGTTAGCTGGCTAGCTAGTTACCGGAGGACAATATCACAACGAGATGCAACAATTCAAGTTTTTCTGTCAATAACGTATGCTCTCAATGGGATTTGATAGGAGTGATGCCAAATTCAAACTGGCTCCTCTTCACACTTTTTTTTGTGTGGACCATTCACAGTTGAGCTCGCTCAGTTTGGCTCAACGCTGATTGGCTAATATGTTATATTTTTTTCGCTGGCTTCCCTTGCCTTCGATGCTCTGGGCGGCAACAATGTCATACTTGTTTGGATCAGACAGCACCAGATAGATGACCTACACGTAGAGAGACAGAGGGGCGCTGTTTCACTCGCTCGGATGCTTTCTCCTGTGAGATACATTCAGCCTCTTGCGAATTGAAGGAAAATGATGAAACACAGAGACGAAAGATAAAATAATTTATATAGAGACAAGGTTGCACACAGAATGGAACCATATTGTTGAAAATGTTTTTTGTTTGTTACATTGTCTTCAGAAAGAGAAAACATTGCACACAGAATGAGTTTGAGTTTTATTATTCCACAGATAAAACTGACAAAATGCAGAATTTACATCACTAATAATTGCAAAACACCCATTTAAAGTACATAACACATAATACGTTACGCGAATAGAATACAGAACACTTGAAACATTATAGGACATATATCATGATGGAAATGGAAATATTAAAATGTGATATCCTTCACCAGGCGCACTGCAGCCTGCTCTCGCCTGCTCTGCAGTGACAGGAGCTGTGGTTGGACTGCTCCACCTCTGGAGATGATCCTCAAGGCCCTCCTCTTCATCCAACTAACAGCACCCCACCATATTCCAGAGAAGGGCTGACCAGTGTAGTGTTGACTTTGACCAGATCTTCAGTGGGTAGGCCATTTCTGGCAAGAACAGTCAAAGTGCAGATGAGGCCTTCCTCACTGACTCCTCCACATGGGACCATATTGCTGAAAACATTTATTTTTTTGTTACATTGTCTTCAGAAAGAGACAACGCTGCACACAGAATGGGACAATATTGTTGAAAACGTTTATTTATTTCTACATTGTATTCAGAAAGAGACAAGGTCAAGGGTTGAAGGCAAGTGCGCCTATGGTGCAATGGACCTTACCATTGAAGAGGTAGTGAAGTCTACGTCGAGGGAAGGTCTTACAGCCTCCATGAAGACCATTTTCATGCAGTGCAACACATCTCCTTCGCATAGAGTTGATCAGGCTGTTGATTGTTGTCCCACTCCTTTTCAAAGGCTGAACACGTTGTCGGACACGTCAACCCAGAGCATCCCAAACATGCTCAATGGCTGACATGTCTTGTGAGTATGCAGGCCATGGAAGAACTGGGACATTTTCAGCGTCCAGGAATTGTGTACAGATTCTTGTGACATGGGTTAGGTAATTATCATAGTGAAACATGAAGTGATGGGGCGGATGAATGGCACGACAATGGGCCTCAGGGTCTCGTCACAATCTCTGTCCATTCAAATTGCCATCGATAAAATGCAATTGTGTTTGTTGTCCGTAGCTCATGCCTGCCCATACCATAACCCCACCGCGACCAATGGGCACTCTGCTCACAACCACAGTTGAAATGGTAGAACGGTAGAGAAATGAGCATTCAATTATCTGGCAACAGCTCTGGTGGACATTCCTGCAGTCAGCCTGCCAATTACACACTCCTTCAAAACTTGAGACTTCTGAGGCATTGTGTTGTGTGACAAAACTGCACATTTTAATGTGGCCTTTTATTGTCCCCAGCACAAGGTGCACATCTGTAATGATCATGCTGTTTAATCAGCTTCTTGATATGCCACACCTGTCAGGATGGGTTATCTCGGGCAAAGAAGAAACGCTCACTAACAGGGATATAAACGAATTTGTACACAACATTTGAGAGAAATGTGCTTTTTGTGCATAGGAAACATTTCTGGGATCTTTTTTTTCAGGTCATGAAACATGGGAACAACACTTTGTTGCATTTATATTTTTGTTCAGTAAACTTTATGGGGAATTGATATCTGTTGGTTTATTCTGGGTACTAACTCCTAAACTTGGGATACGGTTAATTATCCCAAGTTTAGGACAAGGTCAGGTCACGTTAAAAAAGAAAGTAAAGTTTATGGCCGTATCACTTAGTTTCCTGCCAAGCACTTAGGATACAATGTTTGTTCAGATGTGTAGGAGGAGACTCAGCCTATGAGAAACAGAAACATATCAGTGCTTGTTTATTTATTTTAATTTGACCTTTATTTAACTAGGCAAGTCAGTTAAGAATAAAATCTTATTTTCAATGATGGCCTAGAAACACTGGGTTAACTGCCTTGTTCTGGGGCAGAACGACTGATTTTTAACTTGTCAGCTCGGGATTCGTGTGAGCAATGTCGTTGTGTAATGCAACTGTATTGATCCTCGTGGAAGAATAAACTTTGTTTGAGCTTTAATAGTGTCTGTAGAGTTTTTACTCTGAGAATTAGAACCTAACACTGATCTTGAAATGATTTATTTCCCAATTGTGTTTTACTTGCTGAAGGCCCCAGTCATCCCTGCCTGTACCTGACATTGTTGAAAAACAAGTGCCTCATGTCTAAAACACGGGAAAACATTGTACATAACATTGTAACATATTTGATTAGTTTCTGACCTTTCAGCCCACAGGCTCCATGTGCTGTAGTCTCTCCAAAACTGGACGCTTGTGCTCGGATCACACTGGCACAGGATGTCTGGGCACCGGATGGTCTGAAGGATGCACTCCTGTTGGACTGGAAAACAAAGAGACATTTAGTCAGTGGTAGGTCTTTTTCAATGCTGTATCAGCATCTTCATCTGGACAGAAAATCCATTGTTTATCATAACACAAACCCACCTTGGACAACGGGACAAGTGTTCCCTCAACACCCAATCCTCATGTCTCATTGTTTGTTCTTCCCAATCAATAGTCTGGATATTTGTCTTCTGCCAAGGTGGATGAGCTGCATTTTTAGGTAAATACAGGGCCATTTCTCTTTCCCAACGGAAAATGGCAGCTGCAGACCCCAGTGTTGTCAATGGGATTCTGGGCTGCCCGTCAGAGACAAGACAAAAGTACATTTTACAAGCTAGCATGGTTGATTACTAAAATGGTAACATTGATATGTAAATACCATAACCTACAGACTTGACTATAGTAACAATAAAATAGACTCTGCTTTGGTCTATCTGCACATCTAAAATCCTACTATATGGATGGGACATTTCTGCTGGGATGGACTTTCCTCTAGAGAATTAGAGTCATAAGTATAGCCGTAGAGCTCATCGCAATACTTCATCTCTTCGGGCAAGTAGTACCCTAGACTGCCCTAATCCTTTAGTTGAGCATTCCAGATAAAAAACCCTACCGTGAGATCACTGAGGAGGACCAACAGTGGTGGGGGGATCGTCTGAAAGGGACTGACATGCAGGGAGGGAACATAAGGATTTGGACACTGGCCAGCAGACCACGATTTCTACTAGCCCGGGTAGCATTCAGGTCCTACATCTGTGGCATGTGATGTTTGTAAAGGCAAAATGTCACAGCTGTGTCAGGCAGTTTGCCACATTGTCTACTAGCACAGTCTGAAAAGTACTAGCCTTGGGCTAGAGCTCACAAGCCATTTGATAGCTAGCTAGCAAACTTTAGTTAATGTAGCTAACTAGCCAACCAAGGTGCCTAACTAGCTAGCCCACCAGGTGATATTTAGCTAGTTAGCATTAGCTCACCGTTCATGTAGTGTTAGTGTTTACATACTGGAGAGGGAGACCAAATCAACGACGCTGGACAGAGTGGAATCAAGTGTATCAAAAAGGCAGTTTATTTAAAGTCAGAGATATCTTGTCCTGCAGTTAAGCGTGCTCGGACCTAAGCATATGGCTCTGCAAGGAGTCAGGTAATTAGGCTGCTTAGACAGAGTTTGCAGCGGAATATGTACACATAATAATGTAGGTGGATTCTCGTTGTGTCGTCTTCTGACTGGTCCCGAAGAGTTGGAGGCGGGCCTGCTCTTAGCCAAAGCAGGAGCCCCATTGGTGCACAGCAGAGTCCTCTGCTCTTGTCACCCGACCAGTAGAGGGGGGTAGAGTGTGAGTGTTCGTGCTCATGAAATGATGGCAGTATCAGCGTTAGGCTAAGGTGTTTCCTGTTTATGCAGGAGTGCATGCAGGGTTCAATGTCAGTGAAATAGTTTGGCACTCTAAGCTCGTTAGTGTTGCAGGATGTTCTTTGTAGTTTGCAGGGGAGTATATTTTGAGTGATGGCAGCCATGTGTCCTTGCATGAAGGCTCTAAGCTTGGCTGAGGACACCTGGGCAAGAGTTGTCTGAGGACCACTGGCTCAACCAGAGTATTGACTAGTAATGCTTGGTTACATAATTATTATATTTATATAACAGTAGTCAAACCTTTCTAAGTGGTGACATGTTAGCTAACCAATTATCCTTGCCATGGTGCCGGCCTAACGTTAACTCACCGTTCGTGTAGTCAGACTTGTTAACTAACATTAACTAGCTAGCATAATATCCCTTCCCAGGTGGGCTAACGCTAGCTAGCATGATCCCATGTGAAAAAGTATGACTACACAAACCATGAGCTAATATTAACTAGCTGGCTATCTCACTAAAAACATGTCAGTCAAAACAGTCATTATACCAGCCTATGCTGGTTTACTTTTTACTTGTAAGGAAGGTGATGTGTGTTGTGCACGTATCTACAGTAGGTGGTTATCTAGCAAATTTTTATTAGCACCTAGCTAACCAAAGATCTTTGACCTAACCAAAATAGCTTGTTAGCAGCTAGGAAACACTGCTTACCTTATCACACGGCTCCAGCACTGCCTCTCGATTAGAGGTCAGAAAACGATAAAATGCATGTGTGCTGATCGTATAAATGGTTACAATCTGGTACATAGCACAGAACCAGTTACAGGGGATACAAATAAAAGTAATATATGAGACCTCTCTAACCAATGAATTGTACACGTTATGTTTTCAGTTTGTGTGTGTGATGAGGGTATTATGAGGATTCTGTGTTATGCAATATAGCCCGTTACCATTTATGTGATTGAATATTATCTGCTGTTGGCTTGTGTGGATGTATGTGTTATGCAACATAGCTGACTTGAGACATTTAACAGTTTCAGGGCCATGGGCCTTTCTCATGATGGAAAAATACAAAATAACATGAAGACAGGAAGGGGGGGCACATTCAGAACGTAGTGTTGCGAGAACAAACTGTCTTTTGTTAGATAACAGGAGCCAGGTGCCTGACAACTGTATATTCTCCACAGCTACAACAACTGACCGCTGAAGCGCTCAGGGGGCTGGGACCAGCCTCTGCGCCAACAATCAACGATAGGCTGGGTGAGCCTAAACCACGCCCAGTCTCTACTCTGACAGGCCGGCTCGGAAGCAGAAACTACTTCTGTCATCAGAGTATATTATAATACCTTTGTCAGGAACAAGTCAGTTCTCTGTTTTGCCCTGCGAGGTGGGACAGAGAGCCCACTTATTGCTTAGCTAATAAAAAATACATAGTATACAATCGGTGACTCAGTGTCATACATATCCTGATACCAGATTCGAATTGACGCAACCCTAACAGTATGGACAAATTTACATCAGCACCTATGTTAACACTGCCATGTTGATCTGAGCCTTTCCGTTGGAAAACAACCAAATTGTTCACTTCACTCGCCGACTTTCGACTACAGTCGACTTCGTTAGCCTTACTGCTTGACGGCACTGCCCTTGCTTGGGAAGCATGATGACAACCGCATGCGAAAGGAATGACCACCGGTGTTGTATTGAGGAGCTATTCAGTAGACTACTGTCTCTGGTCATTTCAGCACTGTGATTTCAGTGAAAATCACTGCAAATGTACAACTATAGCATTCACATAAAACATTATTTTTTTTAAACTACAATTTACTCTCATCACTGACCCTAACACTCCCCCAACCAACTTTGGGCAGACATTTTGAAAAACCCATGGGAGTTTGACATCAATTTTGGGGAGACACTCTTTTCATGGCATTTCGATACCGAAGCAGCTGGTTAGGAGACCTTACACCGCAGGTTAGGAAACTGATCTTAAGGTTAGGAAAAGGGTTAGGGTCAGCGAAAATGCTCTCTTAACCTGCTACAGAAATCACTTCGTATTGAATTGCCTTGAAATGAGTGTGTTGTCAGGCAGATGTTCCAGCAGATCACTTTGTTGGTCACCTCCAGGGGTAGACTGAAATGCCAGATGGGCCGGTTAATTTTTTGCCCAGTGGGCCTGTCTAATGTTTTTTTTTTTATTTGTTGTTGCACAAACTTATAATTTACTGGCTAATAATTAGGGTCCCTCAAGGAAAACATGTGTGGGGGCCTCAAGGGGAGAAAAAAATGGGACAGCGGATTTTTTTGGGGGGGACGGTATGTTAGAAATACCAGGGCCGATTTTTAGTTCCAGTCCGCCCCTGGTCACCGCCTTTCAAAGTGTGTTGCATTCATAGAGATAGATAGAGGACTAATATGTGTATCTGTGCCATTATAGAGTTTATGACAGCACGGGCAGCACCATTTGAGGAATTCTCTATTTTGAAGTAATCAATTTTCTTTTTCACGATTGGCTCATCCTTCCTGATGACCCGGTTGGACATGACTCTAACAGGGTCACCAGGAGGGATCAACCAATGAAGTTGGAAGTCCCACCCAGTTGACTACAACCACTCAGAACTCATTCCACAGAGAGCTGAGTGTCTGCGGGTTTTCGCTCCTCCCTTGTACTTGAGTGATGAATTAAGGTCACTAATTAGTAAAGAACCACACTCACCTGGTTGTCTAGGTCTTAATTGAAAGAAAAAAACAAAAACCTGCAGATTCTAGGCCATGGAATGAGTTTGACACCCCTGCCCCACAGTGTAAGCATGGGATGTTCTACTAAGCTAACATATGGAATTGTTTTAAGATGGTCATACTAATGATCATTTACACATATTTAACCAATTTTTTGGGGCACTAAACTACTTCCATATATACTGAGTGTACCAAACTAACCAGGTGAATCCAGGTGAAAGCTATAATCCCTTATTGATGTCATCTGTAACATACACTTCAATCAGCAGAGATGAAGGGGAGGAGACAGGTTAAAGAAGGATGTTTAAGCCTTGAAAGTGGGCCCTTGCCTGTTGGTGGATTAATTTGTGGTTTCAGAGTAACCTGTAATTGACTTGTGATATTTGTTTCTCTCTTCTGATATGAGGGAAGAGGTTCTCTGTGTCACACAACTTGGGTCAATATCTGTTTCTTGCTTTGCTCTTAGGAGCAGAGCACCATTGAAAGTAGTGATTTCCGTTGGTGCATTGCAGACCTGGTGGGAAGCGTTAGTCGTTTTGATTCTGTCTCATAACCTAAGAAAGTTAGGCTATCAGTTATACCGTTTAGCTTTTGTACTGAATACATTGTGTTGTTTCAGGTGCAATGTTGATGGTCATGCTTCAGCAGTTTGTAGGAGGGAGATTCCAAGATAATGAAAGTCTCCTTTTATTTAGCTTGGCAAGTCAGTTAAGAACAAATTCTTATTTTCAATGACTGCCTAGGAACAGTGGGTCAACTGCCTGTTCAGGTGCAGAACAACAGATTTATACCTTGTCAGGGGGTTTGAACTTGCCACCTTCCGGTTACTAGTCCAATGCTCTAACCACTAAGCTACCCTACCGCTGTGACTGGCCTCATGCTCCAGAAAGTAGGTGACGGTGTATGAACCTAAAAGTTGGATGTGATCTGCCAACCTTAAAGACATGGCTTGTGTATGTATGCAATTCAGAGGGTGAATGGGCAAGACAAAATATTTCAGTGCCTTTGAATAGGGCATGTTATTAGTTGAAAGGCACACTGGTTTGAGATTTCATGTTGTTGTGGTAGGTTGGGTGGAGAAGAGGTTGAGTTGATGACAGTAACTAGGAGTGTACTAGTGGTGTTTTTTTTTTTAAATTGTTTCTTCAGCCCAGAGGAAGCGGGCGCTCTGGATCACGCGATTAGGTAGAATAAATGTGACTTGCTTTGCTCTCTGGACCAGGACACTGTTGAAAGGCGTGATAACTGGGTTGGTATTAAATGTTGAAGATCAGTTGAAAGTGAAGGCTCCCCGTGTCTGATAGTTGCTGTCTGGTTCAATGCAGATCCAGTGGGGAAATGGCGAAGACGTTGTCTGTTTTGATCCTTCCTGTTTGGTCCTGTCCGGGGGTGTCCTCCACAGTGTCTCCTGACCCCTCCTGTCTCAGCCTCCAGTATTTATGCTGCAGTAGTTTGTGTCGGGGGGCTAGGGTCAGTTTGTTATATCTGGAGTACTTCTCCTGTCCTATTTGGTGTCCTGTGTGAATTTAAGTGTGCTCTCTAATTCTTTCTCTCTTTCTTTCACTTTCTCGGAGGACCTGAGCCCTAGGACCATGCCTCAGGACTACCTGACATGATGACTCCTTGCTGTCCCCAGTCCACCTGGCCGTGCTGCTCCTCCAGTTTCAACTGTTCTGCCTTATTATTATTGGACCATGCTGGTCATTTATGAACATTTGAACATCTTGGCCATGTTCTGTTATCACCATCCGGCACAGCCAGAAGAGGACTGGCCACCCCACATAGCCTGGTTCCTCTCTAGGTTTCTTCCTAGGTTTTGGCCTTTCTAGGGAGTTTTTCCTAGCCACTGTGCTTCTACACCTGCATTGCTTGCTGTTTGGGGTTTTAGGCTGGGTTTCTGTACAGCACTTTGAGATATCAGCTGATGTACGAAGGGCTATATAAATACATTTGATTTGATGTAGTCTTTACCAGATAAGGTCACCCTGTGGGAATGCTTGTTCCTGAATTTGATGTCAAGTTTATGGGCAGCAATATGTAGGAGGGTGAGGCCTCGCTGTGGGACGTGTGCAGGAGGGCTTGAAATGAAGGAATTTGTAGTTTCGGTGGAGGAAGTTAGTTGTGGGGTTAGAGATCAAAGGTGTCCGGTGAAAGGCAGGTTGCCAGGGTCATAGTTGTACATGACGTATTGTTTGCTGTAGCAGTGAAGCGCGGTACAGGGTGAGGGATCCTTAGAGGATTCCTGTGAATAGGCAGAGACTAATAGTGATGCAAAGAATATGCTGTATGTGTCAGTAAGGTAGGTTTCTTTGCATTCATAGCTATGGTTGCCAATTGTGCTGCAGAAATTTTATTCGGAAGTCACAGAAAAGAGGTTTGTTGCGGCAGAGAGATATTTGGCATTGTGAGATTTTACTGCAGAACAGTTTCAGGGGGTATTGAGTCCTAGATTTCTGTCCTCCCAGACCATAGGTCTGGAGTAGGATGAGATGGGGTGGTAGTTACTTTTTTATTAGAGTGCTAATAGTTGGCAGGGTAATTGTTCCTTTCCCCACTTGTATAGTACTATATCACAAATATTTTAATTTAGGTCTGCAGTGAATGGGCTCCACCACAGTAGATGGCGGTGTACGCTCCTTAAATTGAATGGAATCTGCCGAAGTTGTTTTTTTGACTGGCGGAAATGACTGTAGGGGTCGGGGAGGAGTGGTTGCGTGAAGTCAGCCGAATGTAGCTTCGATTGTTGGCTAAGAATAAATCATTAGGTGCCAATGCAATTTTTCAAGAAACTATCTTCAACTGAATCGAATATATACCGGATATAGTTATATCATTGCACAATTGTGATATTTAGCTAGCTAGGATGTTAAAAAGGAAACATTAAGTTGTTGTAGCTAGCTATAGAAATATACAAACTAGCTACTTCGCGCTAACTTGTCAAGCAAAGAAGATAACAAAGACATTTTGGGGAAATTGTAATATGAAAAAAGACGTGTCGGGGACATTAGGATTTGTCTCTCAAAAAGACATCGTCTACAACAAACTTCTGCCATATGCGGATATATTAGACGACGAATCCAATGTCATTTTGGGTCAAATCAAAGGGAACTTGGGCCGGGCTGTCCAGCTTCGAGAGATATGGCCGGGTGTCTTGTTTTGGACAAGGAAACTTTCCACGTAAGTGTGTTCTTACCCAAGTGTGACTTTCTAGTTAGCCGGTTGCCATTCACCTGCCCTGAGAACTAGCTTTAGGTAGTAACGAACATTTGCTTGGCCAAATAACGTTATTTGCTGATGTAGTTAGCAACTAGCCGACTCAACTTCATCGCAAATGGTGGAGTATAGTCACAGACGAGTAAGTTATACATATATTTGGGTTGGCTAGGAGGATAGCCAGTGGAGGCCAGGCTAGCTAAAGTAAGATTTCCGTTCGAAAGTGGGCTAACGGTACCGGTAGTAGCTTGCTAACATTCGCAATTTGACCGGCGTATTTTGAGCTCAGTGTAGGCATCACAGTCACTGACTCGGCCTTGTGGATTTAGCTCCCAGGATTAAGGTTAGCCAGGCAAGAAACCCTGAGGTAACGTACGTTCGCTGAAGTTAACGAAGTTAGTTAGCTAGCCAACATTAGCCAGCCAAAACAGTAGCCAGCTAACGTTACTCAACTTTAACATTTCAATACAGATTGCAAGCGAAATGGCTCTTAAATCACGATATGAGTAACGTTAACCATGGACACGGATAGTAACGCCGTGCTAACTATCAATTGCTGTGTCATTAAGACAGACTGAGCACGCTAGTTAGTTAATGTTAGCTAAACGTAGCAAGTGGCTAGGGAAAGTCTAACTACATAACGGACAAGCCCTCTAACGTTAGTGCATCTTGTTTGTAAGCATGCTTAACTCTACAGGCCTAACGTTAGTTACTACCAACTATATGTTTCTAACATCCGTTTCCCTGCGAACCTATCTATCCAGCTAGCTAATTGAGACATGTTACTGACATGTAACCTATTGTCTCTTTTACCTAATCATACATTTACTTAGCTAGCTAAGCTAGCCAGCCATTGCTTAGTCACTCTGACGGTGTGGTTGGTACCATCTCACGGGATTTGTTTGGCCCAAGGGAGGACTCAAGACTTGTGAAAGTCTGTTGTGTACACTTTCAAAGACTTCGGTGTTGACGGTTTTACATTAGTCCCATGATTTAGCTAGCTGAGTAGATAGACAACAGTGTGAGTATCTTAAAGCAAACATTATTTCATATTCCCAAATGACAACAACAATATTATTTTCCAGAAGGGAGTGTCAGTTTTACTGTCACATGGCAATAAACTACACTGAACAAAAATATAAACATAACATGTAATGTGTTGGTCCCATGTTTCATGAGCTGAAATAAAAGATCCCATACAAACACATATTTGTTTACATCCCTGTTAGTGAGCAGTTCTCCTTTGCCAAGATAATCCATCCACCTGACAGATGTGGCATATCAAGAAGCTGATTAAAAGCATGATCATTACACTTGTGCAGCATGTACTGAGGACAAAAGGCCACTCTAAAATGGGAAGAATGGTCACACAATACCACATGTCTCAATATTTGAGGGAGTGTGCAATTGGCATGCTGACGGCAGGAATGTCCACCAGAGCTGTTGCCAGAGAATTGGATGTGAATTTCTATACCATAAGCTAATTCAATGTCGTTTTTGAGAATTTGGCAGTATGTTCAAATGGCCTTATGACCACAGCCTCTGTTTGGTATTGTGTGGGCAAGTGGTTTGCTGATGTGAACAGAGTGCCCCGTGGTGGTGGAGTTATGGTATGGGCAGGTGAAGCTACAGACAATGAACGTAATTGCATTTTATCGATGGCACTTTGAAAACACAGCGACAGTTTGATGAGATCCTGAGGCCCACTGTTGTGATGGTGGCAGATTAATGGCACATCATGATAATGCACGGTCCTATGTCGCAAGGAACTGTACACAATTCCTGGATGCTGAAAATGTCCCAGTGGCCATCGTACTCACCAGACATGCCACCCATTGAGCATGTTTGATGCTCTGGATCGACAGTGTGTTCCAGTTCCCGCCAATATCTAGCAACTCCACTAGAGGTCTGCCGATTATGATTTTTCAACGCCAATACCGGTTATTGGAGGACCAAAAAAGCTGATACCAATTAATTTGCCAATTTATTTTATTTGTAATAATGACAATTACAACAATACTGAATGAACATTTATTTTAACTTAATATAATACATCAATAAAATCAATTTAGCCTCAAGTAAATAATGGAACATGTTCAATTTGTTTTAAATAATGCAAAAACAAAGTGTTGGAGAAGAAAGTAAAAGTGCAATATGTGACATGTAAGAAAGCTAACGTTTCAGTTCCTTGCTCAGAACATGAGAACATATGAAAGCTGGTGGTTCCTTTTAACATGAGTCTTCAATATTCCCAGGTAAGAAGTGTTAGGTTGTAGTTATTATAGGACTATTTCCCACTATACCATTTGTATTTCATTAACATTTGAATATTGGATGTTCTTATAGATACTTTAGTATTGCCAGTGTAACAGTATAGCACTCGTTAAGAGGGACAGAAGCTAACTAGCTAGCCATTTCACTTCGGTTACACCAGCCTCATCTCGGGAGTTGATAGGCTTGAAGTCATAAACAGAGCACTGCTTGACGCACAACGAAGAGCTGCTGGCAAAACGCACGAAAGTGCTGTTTGAATGAATGTTTACGCGCCTGCTTCTGCCTACCACCGCTCAGTCAGATACTTGTATGCTCAGTCAGATTATATGCACCGCAGGACACGCCAGATAATATCTAGTAATATTATCAACCGTGTGTAGGTAACTAGTGATTGTGATTGTTTTTTTTTTATAAGATAACTTTAATGCTAGCTAGCAACTGCATTCGCGTAACAGGCAGTCTCCTTGTGGAGTGCAACGTGAGAGAGCTAGGTCGTTATTGCGTTGGACTAGTTAACTGTAAGGTTGCAAGATTATATCCCCTGAGTTGACAAGGTGAAAATCTGTCTTTTTGCCCCTGAACAAGGCAGTTAACCCACTGTTCCCAGGCCGTCATTGAAAATAAGAATGTGTTCTTAACTGACTTGCCTAGTTAAATAAAGGTATATAAAAAAATAAATAATAATAATTTGGCAAATCGCCGCCCAAAAATACTGATTTCCGATTGTTACGAAAACTTGAAATCAGCCCTAATTAATTGGCCTTTCCGATTAATCGGTCGACCTCTAAACTCCACACAGCCATTGAATAAGAGTGGGACAACGCTCCACAGGCCACAATCAACAGCCTGATCAACTGTGCGATGGAAATGTGTTGCGGTGCATGAGGAAAATTGTGGTTACACCAGATACCGACTGGTTTTCTGATCCACAACCCTATCTTTAAGGTATCTGTGATCAACAGCTGCATATCTGCAGTCCCAGTCATGTAAAATCCATAGATGAGTGCCTAATGAATTTATTTAAATGGACTGATTTCCTTATGAACTCTAACTCAGTAAAAATTTTGAAATTGTTTCATATTGTGTTAATTTTTGTTTTGTAAAGCTACTGCTCATAACTACACAACACAAGTACTCTGTAGTTCAGGACTCACTGATTGTGCAAAGTCTGCTTCAACATGCACTATTTACGTTCTCATATGGCCTAATCACTGCCAGTGTTGCTTCATGTGATATGCTGTTCTAGGTAAATGCTTCCACAACGTGACGTGCCGTTTCGCAATGCTTCTGGTGTTGCTTGAGTGTGACCACGTGGGATTGGTAACACACTGGTGATCCCATTCTATAGCTGACTGTAATTAAGGATGTAAACACGATACAGCACCATAATAATTAATAAGGCCTTACACAAGGTTGATACAATGGTTGACTGTATATTAACTGTACCACATCCCTGTTGGACCCAGACCTTCAGGAAAGAGAACTATACTTTATAAAGTGTCAGACGATGGAAGCACAGTTACCTGTGAGTCTGTTTCAGAAGTTCTGAATTCAAGGCACCCTTCAGAGCTTCTCACAAAATCAAGAGTTCTGTTCCAAACATATAGGCTGTGTACCGCTTTATAGGAATAGTTACACATAGACAGTGTTTTCACACCATGCCAATGTTACATCATTACTCTCTGTCTGTGTTGTGTTTGCCATGTTTTATTTGGTTGTACTAGCTACTAGGCTCATTAGGCTCTTTGACCTTAAGCTGTGTCAGTCAGTCGTAACTGTGTCCCAAATGGCACCCTATTCCCTATGGGCCCTCGCCCAAAGGAGTGACCTACTGAGGGAATAGGGTGCCTTTTGGGACTTAAAAAACATGCCAACAGGGCATTAGGATTACGTCCAGGCTATGACCGAGTCACTGCTCTCAACAGTTGATCTAGATTCTGGAGCTACACAAGTATTTTGGCTCCTTGGCAAGAACAAGAAGCATTCAATGCAGGCCTATTTATGTACTGTTGTTGCTTGGCCGATAGCACTGGGCTTTGACTTACACGATATACAAGTATGTGGACAGTCTCCACACATTAGATAGTGCCCGTGGTATTTTCCTGTAAAGATGAGGGGGGAAAATTAGTTTAAAAAAACGAGTCTGTTCAGCAAATTTCTGCCTTGCTGGAGCTGCCCCGTTCAACTCTAAGTGCTGTTATTTTGAAGTGGAAACATCTAGGAGCAACAATGGCTCAGCCTCGAAATGGTAGGCCACACAAGCTCACATCATGAGACCGTTGAGTGCTGAAGCGCGTAAAAATTGTCTGTCCTCAGTTATAACAGTCACTACCAAGTTCCAAACTGCCTCTGGAAATAACCGTTTGTTGGGAGCTTCATTAAATGGGTTTCCATGGCCGGCAGCAATGTTCAACATCTAGTTGGAAGCCTTCCTAGAAGAGTAGAGGCTGTTATAGCAGCAAATGGGAGACCATGCTTTTGGAATGAGATGTTCAACTAGCAGGTGTACATACTTTTGGTCATGTAGTGTACTTTCATTCCGACCTTTTGCAATCCCAAGATATTCATTAATACTTGCACTGAACACAATGGGAGCCATCTTCAAACCCCACTAAGCCTCTAATCCAAATGTTGTCAATGCTAGCACGTACATGTAAGATCCCATAGCAAATGCTAGCAAAAGGCTAATTCGTGCACTGCAAACTTTTTATGCAGTCTGAAATATTTGCAGGACAGCCATCCCAGCTCAGTTATGCAAGTAACAAAAAAAAATGCTACTCACCGTTTGCTGCAAAATAAATATTAGACAGCAAGGCTCTTGATCCAGGAAGGGGTAGTTTTATTGGTCACAGTTTGCATGACACTAAACACTACATATGCAAACCAAATACAAAACTGCGGAGCATTTAGAACATATTATACAGTTAACTTAATGGTTGTAAGATATCTTGCTGGCAAACATTTCACTGTGAATTCCATACTGTAACTACACCCACCACCTGGTGTGTGCTGCACAACAGTGAGTGACTCAAGGCCCCGGTCTCGTGTAGTTGTGTGCTTCTAAAAGAACACCAATTTCCTGAGGACTACCGTAAGCTTCATAATGAAAAGAGTGACCAGTGAAATGAACGCAATCGTATTGCACAAGTTGCCTACAGGTATTACTTAAGTATCTACAAATATTCACATTTATTTGAAAAAAAATCTAAATAGTTTTGAAGGTATTGGAAAAACAATCCTGTGGCTATTTGCAAATACCCCGGTACACGGTGTGTGTTTGTATGTACAGTATACCACACATGCCTATTAGGGACATTGGTCTATTGCAGAGGGTGGAGAATTCCCACCAGATGTATCAGAAATGTGTGAATGTTATTCAATGAAGAAGAAAAAAAATGTAGAGATTGGGTTTATTAAAAGTTATGGAGCTACTTTACAAGCTGCGCGGGAGTTTCTTTCCTTGAATAACAAACACCTAAAGGTAGTGATGCGCTGATATTACATTTTTGGCTGATTATACGATACCGATATTTACAATTTTAGCGTCCTTTTACACATTCTAGTACAGTTAAATAGTTAACACACACATGGACACAGAGGCCTAAGGTACTGTATCTCAATGCAAGAGGTGTTACTGCAGTCCCTGGTTCGAATCCAGGCTGTATCACATGTGGTTGGGAGTCCCATAATTTGTTTGTTTTTTTTACCTTTATTTTACTAGGCAAGTCAGTTAAGAACAAATTCTTATTTTCAATGACGGTCTAGGAACAGTAACTACCTGTTCAGGGTCAGAACGACAGATTTGTACCTTGTCAGCTCGGGGATTTGAACTTGCAACCTTTCGGTTACTAGTCCAACGCTCTAACCACTAGGCTACCCTGCCGCACGATTGGCCCAGCGTCGTCCGGGTCGTCATTGTAAATAAGAATTTGTTCTTCACTGACTTGCTAGTTAAATAAAGGTTGCACACACACCACACTGACCAAACAGGTATTTTATTGGCATTTACGCATGTCCCCATTACCAGTAAAACATAACAAAACCTATTTCTTTCACTTACTTGCTGTGCTGTTTCGTTGTTCAGTTGTTTCAATCTCAACCAGGATTTCTCATACTATAGAACACCATTTGGATCTTTGCGTGTAAAATAACACTATTTGATGTGTCAGATAAGCGTGTTGACCAAACAGGACCTGAATATGACTGCACATCACAATAATTTTACGTGTTCATTAAGTTAAAATAACCCTAATTTATAAAACAGTCCTTATTTGATTAATCCTGGTCAGACCCATCTATGTGAAGCTAGCCACAATACTTTGCGGTTAGCCTTCAAAATAAAAGTATGTCTGACAGTGATGCAAATTAATACAAATAGTAGAATTATGCCATAATTGAATAGATCATGCTAAATGAGGTTGGAATGTTTATATAAATAATTTGTTAATTTGACATCTGTTGAAATCACACTAGATGTATTACACTTTAGAATTGCATTGGGGGCTTACTTATTTCACTGTACAGCCTTACCCATGGATTGTGGATCAATGACATAAGGTTTCAGTCTACTCAGTGACACCCAGAGAACATTAGCGTCATAGCTATTATTGCGGGACTCTGAAACAACTGTGAATTGAGCCACATTTATTGTCAACCTATGTGTATTGAACACTATTCCAGAGAAAAAACAATACTGCGTGGATGCTTTGGATAACTCTGAGGATGACATTGGTAAAAAATATTTTACCCCCTTTTATTGATCCCCGATCCTTAGGTAAAGCTGTACGGTGCAATATGAATGTCAGTACACACAATAGGCTGACTGGGGAGGTGTTTTCACACAGTCACAGTCCTGCGATAATAGCCACAATGCTAATATTTGCTTAAACTCTTCACACTTGTGTTCTGTGGGTGTCAACAAGTACACTTATATTTCATTGCTTAACATTCCAACCTTGTTTAACTTTATCTGTTTCTGTTACTCTGGAGGTCCACTCGGTGTAGCGAGCAGTCACAGTCACGTAGCTTTGTGTTACCCTGGAGGTCCACTCCTCTGTGGTGTAGCGAGCAGTCACAGTCACGTAGCTTTGTGTTACCCTGGAGGTCCACTCCTCTGTGGTGTAGCGAGCAGTCACAGTCACGTAGCTTTCCGTTGCCCTGGAGGTCTACCCGTCTGTGGTGAGGGCAACAGAGGATGCCTTGGATAATTTGTTGACAATTCGGATATTTTCCTGTTCATAAAGATCTGGCACGATCTTCATACTAAAGTGGGTGCGGCAGGGGATTTTGAAACCCTATGTTTTCCACAACAGAGTATGGCCTCATGTCTGCAGCGATAAACATTCCAATAGATTTGTTGATGGTTTTAGCCCGGTCTGATTCTGCAGCAAAGGGCTGCTTAAAGGTCGCGGTGAGAAGTTGTTGTCTCTTGGCTGAGCTGGCTCCTGTCACTGACACACCAGAGTGACAACGCTTTAAATGTGTGGCCATGCTCCATGTATTTCCATGATCATACGGCTCTCTTGTGGCACAACGCCTGCACACCGTAATGGTGTTGTCCACCACCCTTCTTCCATCATCATATTTGACAGGGAAGCCAAAATGCTCCCATACATGAGACTTAAATGAAGCGGGAGGCGCTAACAGCTCCTCTGTTAGCCATGGCTGTTGCTGCTCTGTTTTCTTAGCTTTTTGCAACACTTTTCAGCTGTGCTAACATAATTGCAAAAGGGTTTTCTAATGATCAATTAGCCTTTTTAAAATTATAAACTTGGATTAGCTATCACAACGTACCATTGGAACACAGGAGTGAGGGTTGCTGATAATGGGCCTCTGTACGCCTACGTAGGTATTCCGTTAAAAGCCATTTCCAGCTGCAATTACACTGTAGACACTGACACTGTAGACATCTGACCAATTTTATGTTATTTTAATTGACAAAAAAATTGCTTTTCCTTCAAAAACAAGGACATTTCTAAGTGACCCTGAATTTTTTTTTAACAGTAGCATATATGAAAATGTAAAAAAATAAATATATATATATATTTTTCCATTCGGGCAGATTAACTCTATTCTTGTGAAACTTTATTTATTTTTTATTTGTCCTGGACAAGAGGACAAGCGTTAATGTCGAGGCCCGTCTGGTTTGTGTTCATGCAGCTCTGTGGCTGTGCTCTAAAGATTATTGTCTTGTAGGTACATACGGCTGTACGGCAGGAAGTTCAGCAAGGAGGACCATGTGCTGTTCATCAAGCTGCTGTACGAGTTGATCACCATCGACAAGCTGGAGATCAGCATGATGCAAGGCCTCGCCCGGCTACTCATCAACCTCCTCAAGTAAGACCATGGGTTACACATATGGTCCGTATGTATACACTCACACAGTCACGCATGCAAACACACTCACATTGACAAGCTGGAGATCAGCATGAAAGCTGGCCCTTCTGCTCATCAACCTCCTAATGTAAGCAACACACACACCCCCATCAACAATCTTGAGACCAGTATGATGCAATGCTTCGTCCACCTCATCAGTCAATGTCACATAATGCCACTCTAATCAGCCTTTGATCATGTCCCGCACCTGCTCGCCTGTCCAGCATCACTACTCTGGACGGTTCTGACTTAGAATACGTGGACAACTACAAATACCTAGGTGTCTGGTTAGACTGTAAACTCTCCTTCCAGACTCACATTAAGCATCTCCAATCCAAAATTAAATCTAGAATTGGCTTCCTATATCGCAACAAAGCATCCTTCACTCATGCTGCCAAACATACCCTCATAAAACTGACCATCCTACCGATCCTCGACTTCGGTGATGTCATCTATAAAATAGCCTCCAACACTCTACTCAACAAACTGGATGCAGTCCATCACAGTGCCATCTGTTTTGTCACCAAAGCCCCATACACTACCCACTATTGCGACCTGTACGCTCTCGTTGGGTGGCCCTCGCTTCATACGCGTCGCCAAACCCACTGGCTACAGGTTATCTACAAGTCTCTGCTAGGTAAAGCCCCGCCTTATCTCAGCTCACTGGTCACCATAGCAGCACCCACTCGTAGCACACACTCCAGCAGGTACAGTGGGGCAAACAAGTATTTAGTCAGCCACCAATTGTGCAAGTTCTCCCACTTAAAAAGACGAGAGAGGCCTGTAATTTACATTATAGGTACACTTCAACTATGACAGACAAAATGAGAAAAAAAATCCAGAAAATCACATTGTAGGATTTTTTATGAATTTATTTGCAAATTATGGTGGAAAATAAATATTTGGTCACCTACAAACAAGCAAGATTTCTGGCTCTCACAGACCTGTAACTTCTTCTTTAAGAGGCTCCTCTGTCCTCTCTTGTTACCTGTATTAATGGCACCTGTTTGAACTTGTTATCAGTATAAAAGACACCTGTCCACAACCTCAAACAGTCACACTTCAAACTCTACTATGGCCAAGACCAAAGTGCTGTCAAAGGACACCAGAAACAAAATTATAGACATGCACCAGGCTGGGAAGACTGAATCTGCAATAGGTAAGCAGCTTGGTTTGAAGAAATCAACTGTGGGAGCAATTATTAGGAAATGGAAGACATACAAGACCACTGATAATCTCCCTCGATCTGGGGCTCCACGCAAGATCTCACCCCGTGGGGTCAAAATGATCACAAGAACGGTGAGCAAAAATCCCAGAACCACACGGGGGGACCTAGTGAATGACCTGCAGAGAGCTGGGACCAAAGTAACAAAGCCTAACACACTACGTCGCCAGGGACTCAAATCCTGCAGTGCCAGACGTGTCCCCCTGCTTAAGCCAGTACATGTCCAGGCCCATCTGAAGTTTGCTAGAGAGCATTTGGATGATCCAGAAGAAGATTGGGAGAATGTCATATGGTCAGATGAAACCAGAATATAGCTTTTTGGTAAAAACTCAACTCGTCGTGTTTGGAGGACAAAGAATGCTGAGTTGCATCCAAAGAACACCATACCTACTGTGAAGCATGGGGGTGGAAACATCATGCTTTGGGGCTATTTTTCTGCAAAGGGACCAGGACGACTGATCCGTGTAAAGGAAAGAATGAATGGGGCCATGTATCGTGAGATTGTGAGTGAAAACCTCCTTCCATCAGCAAGGGCATTGAAGATGAAACGTGGCTGGGTCTTTCAGCATGACAATGATCCCAAACACACCACCCGGGCAAACGAAGGAGTGGCTTTGTAAGAAGCATTTCAAGGTCCTGGAGTGGCCTAGCCAGTCTCCAGATCTCAACCCCATAGAAAATCTTTGGAGGGAGTTGAAAGTCTGTGTTGCCCAGCAACAGCCCCAAAACATCACTGCTCTAGAGGACATCTGCATGGAGGAATGGGTCAAAATACCAGCAACAGTGTGTGAAAATCTCCTTCCATTAGCAAGGGCCTTGAAGATGAAACGTGGCTGGGTCTTTCAGCACGACGATGATCCCAAACACACCGCCCGGGCAACGAAGGAGTGGCTTCAAAAGAAGCATTACTTATTTTCCACCATAATTTTCAAATAAATTCATAAAAAATCCTACAAGGTGATTTTCTGGATTTTTTTTCTCATCTTGTCTGTCATAGTTGAAGTGTACCTATGATGAAAATTACAGGCCTCTCTTATCTTTTTAAGTGGGAGAACTTGCACAATTGATGGCTGACTAAATACTTGTTTGCCCCACTGTATATCTCACTGGTCACCCCCAAAGCCAATTCCTCATTTGGTCGTCTTTTCTTCCAGTTCTTTGCTGCCAATGACTGGAACGAACTGCAAAAATCTTTGAAGCTGGAGACTCATATCTCCCTCACTAACTTTGAGCATCAGCTGTCAGAGCAGCTCACAGATCACTGCACCTGTACATAGCCCATCTATCTATCTACCTCATCCCCATACAGTATTTATTTATTTATCTTGCTCCATTGCACCCCAGTATTTCTACTTGCACATTCATCTTCTGCACATCTACCATTCCAGTGTTTAATTGCTATATTGTAATTACCTGGCCACCATGGCCTATTTATTGCCTTAACGCCCTTATCTTACCTCATTTGCACTCACTGTATATCGACTTTTTGTTTTCTTTTGTTCTACTGTATTATTGACCATAGCAGCACCCACTATTTATTCCATGTGTAACTCTGTGTTGTATGTCGAATTGCTATGCTTTATCTTGGCCAGGTCACAGTTGCAAATGAGAACTTGTTCTCAACTAGCCTACCTGGTTAAATAAAGGTGAAATAAATAAAAAATCTGCTTCTTTCGGGTCTATTGTTTCTCTCCTAATTGTATGAGAAGCTTGAGTGTGACTCATGTTTCAGAGTTGAAATACTCTCCATAAATTGAACCCCCTGACCACATAATTGCGTGAGAAGCTTATTGACGCAAGGGTGACATGATTTTTTCAATTAAGTCTTGAACATATTTTAACCCCACCTACTCTATTTCTAACAGAAAAACAGAGTTGCTGTCGCGTGAGGACCTGGAGTTGCCTTGGAGACCACTGTACGAGCTGCAAGACAGGATCCTCTACTCAAAGACAGAACACCTGGGCCTCAACTGGTTCCCCAAGTACGTCCCTCTTCTCTTTTACCAGAATGGTTAAAAACATGCTGTCTTTTTTGATTTTTTTTAAAGAACTCCACATATTGAAACCAACCCAACCAATATAGGTTCTTCCCATTTTGAGCCCTCCCTCTATAAGCAGGAAGGTGGTGGGGCCCCGCTTCTACCTTTGTGTTTGTTACGGAGCTCACTTCGTAATCTCTAGTGGTGGTATAAATGAATTTATTGTGAAATGTAGCTGTCTTTGTGTCAGTTAAACCCATTGGAGGTTTGTTGGTTCTGGCTAATACAGTTCAACACACCG
Source organism: Oncorhynchus masou masou (assembly GCF_036934945.1). Lineage (NCBI taxonomy): Eukaryota > Metazoa > Chordata > Actinopteri > Salmoniformes > Salmonidae > Oncorhynchus > Oncorhynchus masou. Next base: position 15,125,626 of record NC_088235.1, read on the forward strand.
TTCATTCAGGTTCCCTTTGCCTCCTTGATGCATCCTTTCATAAGGCGTCAGCATGCTTCAGTTTGGCTGGCTGCTAGCCGAAGCTGTCTGGGCGACCCAAACCAGTAGCTCGCGGACTCCCTTAAGACATTCACTTGAAAAAACAACTTATCGAAGTCCAAAACTAACAAAAACGTCACAATGTTATGATAATATATGCACAACCTCTTCCAGACTGTTTTGGCTGGGAAGTATGCTGATGCCTTTACATGCGAAGATTGTTATCCCTACCCATTTTTGTAGGCTAGGCTCATTTCTGAAAGTTGTCAAATCTGTACCAACACACCCCCAGGTTACATATAGCCAAGGACCTCCATCCCACCCCTTTTCTCCCAGCAAGCAGTGCGAGGTACTCTTGTATAGTGCTATGGAAACATTGTGTTACAACAAAGCCTTGCTAGCACATAATGGGCTTTCACAAAGGGAAGCAAGTTACCCGGTTTATTGATACTATGATATGAATAAAGGAGCAGTGAAAAAACAAAACAAATGAGAAAATGTGTAATGACGCTGTGGTACAAAAAAAGGTGTTAGAATTTGATATTGAAATGGATTGGCTTTTCATAGTGTGAATCTGAATCTGTTTTTATGCCTTTGTTTCCTCTCACATTCAGTTCTCTACGGCCTCGTGCTTCCTCTAAACACGTAATGATAAAATTGTTTCAGAGGTGGTAAGGACAACGCTTCTCTTTTGTGATAAAAAATCAAATGTATTTCATCCTTTTATTCAGGCACTCTTTGGTTTTTATTTGTCTATGTTGCATGTTGAAAACCAAAAAGCACACTGGACACCCCCACGCAGCTGGTTTGACATAAAATCAACTACCAATCAACCTAAAACCAAAAAGCAATGTTAACATTTCACTCATATTGGAGACTGTCGCACTGCATCTAACTGGACTCTATATCCCCCATACCCATTCTTTGTCAAGTCCCATATGATTTGGTGGTTTGACCTGCTTTGTCAGCGCTAGAGGTTTTGCAGCAGTACCCACTAGAGTAGGCCACTAGAATTGTTTTACAAGATCACATTCTGAATTCACCTGTTTAAAAACGGCCATGATGGACAACTTTTTCGTGATGCTAAAGAGCACAGATTTGTGCAACAAGAAAGAAAATGCTTCCTTACAATGCACATTGTTAGAGAAAAGTTTCAAATTTGGCCTAAATCACGCTACCAGATAATACATTTTACCTTGTTTCTTTGCACTGATCTGTGCTCTTTTGTCCCACAACTGTTGTCCCATATTTCTGAGTGAGAGTCATGGGAAGGGTAGTTTGAAGCTCTTGTATCTTGTTCCTCCTGGTATACTGGTATAAGATGGGGGTGATTATCACATGTTTCACCCAAGTATTCTAAAGGTCATTGGGTTTGGGGTTCCCCAGGGTTGAGTGTTGGGGCTGTTGGTGTTCTGGTCATGCTACTTTGTATTTGTAATTCAGAGCATGAGTTCCAATTTGTAAGTCGCTCTGGATAAGAGCGTCTGCTAAATGACTTAAATGTAAATGTTTGGGGATTGTCAGTGTGGTCGGTCTGTGGGAAGTAGACCTATAAGAGAACTATAGTTGGGTCCCAAAAATCTCTCCTTCCTCCTGAGGTGTGCACTCTTTCACTACTCTGTACAAATGTATAAACATTTGTGAACAAGTGCACATTTCTGGAGAAAAAAAGAGATTAGGCTATTGGGACGCACCCAACTCACTCAAGCCTTGAGTTGAAAAGCCAGGAGCCCTTGGCAGAAGTCGCTCATCTGTATAGTTCCCATTAGTCTATTCAATTAAAGCAATGCAGTACGGTTGATTTGAAAGAGACTTGAACAAGTTTGAGTTTAGCGCGTGGTTGAATGGGATAGACGAGGCAGTTACAACGCATGACTGAGCTCGGTGTGTGAGTGGTGGAAAGGCAGGGTGTTTGAGCTCAGGGTGTGTGAGTGATGGTAGGAGGTTTGAGGGTGTTTGAGCTCAGGGTGTGTGAGTGGCGGGAAGGCAGGGAGATTGGGGGATTGAGGGTGTTTGAGCTCAGGGTGTGTGATTGCTGTGAAGGCAGGGAGATTTAGGGTGTTTGAACTCAGGGTGTGTGATTGGTGTGAAGGCAGGGGGATTGAGGGTGTTTGAGCTCAGGGTGTGTGAGTGGCGGGAAGGCAGGGAGATTGGGGGATTGAGGGTGTTTGAGCTCAGGGTGTGTGATTGCTGTGAAGGCAGGGAGATTTAGGGTGTTTGAACTCAGGGTGTGTGATTGGTGTGAAGGCAGGGGGATTGAGGGTGTTTGAGCTCAGGGTGTGTGAGTGGCGGGAAGGCATGGGGATTGAGGGTGTTTGAACTCAGGGTGTGTGAGTGGCGGGAAGGCATGGGGATTGAGGGTGTTTGAGCTCAGGGTGTGTGAGTGGCGGGAAGGCATGGGGATTGAGGGTGTTTGAACTCAGGGTGTGTGAGTGGCGGGAAGGCAGGGGGAATGAGGGTGTTTGAACTCAGGGTGTGTGAGTGGTGGGAAGGCATGGGGATTGAGGGTGTTTGAACTCAGGGTGTGTGAGTGGCGGGAAGGCATGGGGATTGAGGGTGTTTGAACTCAGGGTGTGTGAGTGGCGGGAAGGCATGGGGATTGAGGGTGTTTGAACTCAGGGTGTGTGAGTGGCGGGAAGGCATGGGGATTGAGGGTGTTTGAGCTCAACGGCTGCGGTTATATTGGTCTCAGATTAATCTTTTGACACTTATATGACACTAAGTTGAGTGACCAACCTTTTCAAGCTGTTCATAATGATGGTAACATTCAGAAATAGGCCCAACCGTTACCAAACCAAAGCCTGTAACAGCAGTCAGCAATACTACAGTGTAGCCTGGTGTTGGTTGTATTATTTAGGCAGCAAACGAAAGAAAATGGACTGAATGGAAGGGACTACTTGAAGTTGTCCATTAAGAAACACTCATATGGGAGGGACTACTTGAAGTTGTCCAATAAGAAACACTCATATGGGAGGGACTACTTGAAGTTGTCCAATAAGAAACACTCATATGGGAGGGACTACTTGAAGTTGTCCAATAAGAAACACTCATATGGGAGGGACTACTTGAAGTTTTCCATTAAGAAACACTCATATGGGAGGGACTACTTGAAGTTGTCCATTAAGAAACACTCATATGGGAGGGACTACTTGAAGTTGTCCAATAAGAAACACTCATATGGGAGGGACTACTTGAAGTTGTCCATTAAGAAACACTCATATGGGAGGGACTACTTGAAGTTGTCCATTAAGAAACACTCATATGGGAGGGACTACTTGAAGTTGTCCATTAAGAAACACTCATATGGGAGGGACTACTTGAAGTTGTCCATTAAGAAACACTCATATGGGAGGGACTACTTGAAGTTGTCCATTAAGAAACACTCATATGGGAGGGACTACTTGAAGTTGTCCATTAAGAAACACTCATATGGGAGGGACTACTTGAAGTTTTCCAATAAGAAACATTAATTTCTGTTTTTTTCTTTGCATGCCCTGAGTACAGCCCAGATATGTTTACTGTTTAGTCAGGCTATGTGATTTAAAAAGCCTAAAACAATAGGCACCCTCCATTTAACACCCTCAAGATCAGCGTTCATTACAAGTATTAACGGCTAGACCTACTATTTGCATAAAGCCTCAGTCCCAGTCATTTTCTCTCCAAGACAATACCCTAATCCCAATAAAAAAATCCCCATTCTGATGATTGTGAATGAACTGAGTACACCTGTTAAATGATTTACCATTCATGTTCTGCTGTTACACTGCTGGCCCGGGGCCACCCAGGACAAATGTAGAACGGCCCTGGAATAGTCCCATTGTTGTAGTCATTGACTTTAGTTCTGCTTATGTTTCTATAGTGCTTTTGTCACGCTATTCCAGTTTGTATGTTCCTAATTTCTTTGCTGTTTCTATGTACACACATGGTCCTCACATCCCTTACTTTTGATCAGTGCTTGAGTTGAGCCAGTCCAGACACGTCTCTCTACTGCTTGATTACAGACCACTCTTTCAGAGTACTCACTCTGAAATATGAGCACTACTGTATCTTAAAATGAGCCCCACAGCTCAAGTGAGTACCCAAGCCAGCACCTTTCTCATGACATTTCAGGCACTGCTTTTGATGAGCATGTACTAAATGTGGAATTTCAATGTGAGTGATTTGGCTGTACCTGCATGCAGTCAGTCAACCTCATCATAATTGCATTGGTGTGTTCAGCGTGCTCATTGTTTCATCAACAGCCACCTCTGTCTGTTCTGATGTCTCAACACCTCTCTCTCTCTCGTTCCTCTTCTCTCTCGTTCCTCTTCTCTCTTGTTCCTCTTCTCTCTCTCTCTCTCTCTCTCTCTCTCTCGTTTCTCCTCTCTCTTGTTCCTCTTTTCTCTCATTCCTCTTCTCTCTCTCTCTCTTGTTCCTCTTCTCTCTCTCTCTCTCTCCTCTTTCCTCTCTCTCTCTCTCTCTCTCTCTCTCTCTCTCTCTCTCTCTCTCTCGTTCCTCTTCTCTCTTGTCTTTTCTCTTTCTCCCCCAGCTCGGTGGAAAATGTTCTGAAAACACTTGTGAAAAGCTGCAGACCGTAAGTATATATTTTTAAACCCCTATATGAAATATACTGTATGTATTTTTAAAGAATTCAGTTGCTGAGCTCATTGTTGCATTTACTCTTGGGACACTTTTGGTGAACACTGGTGTGTCATCTGAAGAGTTATTGTATCATTACAACATGGCCTGTTATCCATCTGTTCTTACTTCAGAACTCCTGCCATTGAATGAAGTAGAGATGCACACCAAGCCAAGGGACTACTCTGAATTAAATAAGAGACATTCTGTGAAACTGAACTGTCAGTAAGAAACCTCCTTTTGGGACTTAGCCTAGGTCTGCTGACTGACAATTTGTCAAGGTCATGCTAGCTAGATCTCCCGTGTGGTCTAAGACATTGCATCGCAGTGCTACCGGTGCCACTAGAGACTCTGGGTTCGAGTCCAGGCTTTGTCGCAGCCGGCCGCGACCGGGAGACCCATTGGGCGGCGCACAATTGGCCCAGCGTCGTCCAGATTAGTGGAGGGTTTGGCCGGCAGGGATGTCCTTGTCCCATCGCACACTAGTGACAACTGTGACGGTCCAGGCGCAGTGCACACTGACACGGTCGCCAAGTATACGGCGTTTCCTCCGACACATTGGTGCGGCTGGCTTCCGGGTTAAGTGGGCATTGTGTCAAAAAGCAGCGCGGTTGTGTTTCGGAGGACACATGTCTCTCGACCTTCGCCTCTCCCGGGTTCGCACAGGAGTTGCAGCGATGAGAAGACAGTAACTACCAATTGGATTCCACGAAATCTGGGAGGAAAAAGGGGTGCTAGCTAGTTCCATGCCTGGATGCCAGGCAAGGATATATTTTGCATTCTGATGTTTATGACTGAAATGTATACTTACAAGCCCCTAACCAACAATGCAGTTCAAGAAAAAGTTATGAAAATATTTACCAAATAAACAAAAGTAAAAAATAATATAAATTAACACAATAAAATAAGGAGGCTATATACCGGGGGTACCTGTACCGAGGTCATTTGTACATGTAGGTAGGGGTGAAGTGACTATTTTTTATTTATTTTACCTTTATTTAACTAGTCAAGTCAGTTAAGAACAAATTCTTATTTTCTATGACGGCCTAGGAACAGTGGGTTAAATGCCTGTTCAGGGGCAGAAAAACAGATTTATACCATGTCACTCTAACCACTAGGCTACCCTGCCGCCCATGCATAGATAATAAACAGCAAGTAGCAGGAGTGTAAAAACACAGGGGGTGGGGGTGTCGTCAATGTAAATAGTTTGGTGGCCATTTTATTAATTGTTCAGTGGTCTTATGGCTTGGGGGTTGAAGCTATTAAGGAGCCTTTTGGTCCTAGACTTGATGCTCCGATATTGCTTGCCGTGCGGTAGCAGAGAGAACAGTCTATGACTGGGGTGACTGGAATTTTTTGACAATTTTTGGGGGGGCTTTCCTCTGACACCGCCTAGTATATAGGTCCTGGATGGCAGGAAGCTTATCCCCAGTGATATACTGAGCCATACACACTACCCTCTAGCGCCTTACGGTTGGATGCTAGCAGTTGCCTTACCTGGCGGTGATGCAACCGGTCAGGATGCTCTCGATTGTGGAGCTGTAGAACGTTTTGAGGATCTGGGGACCCATGCCAAATCTTTTCGGTCTCCTGGGGGGAGAAGGTGTTGTCGTGCCCTCTTCACAACTGTCTTGGTGTGTTTGGACCATGGTAGTTCATTGGTGATGTGGAAACCAAGGAACTTGAAGCTCTCTACCCACTCCACTACAGCCCCGTCGATGTTAATGGGGCCTGTTAGGCCTGCCTTTTCCTTTAGTCCACAATCAGCTCCTTTGTCTTGTTCACATTGAGGCAGAGGTTGTTGTCCTGGCACCACACTGCCAGGTCTCTGACCTCCTCCCTATAGGCTGTCTCATCATTGTTGGTGATCAGGCACTCCACTGTTGTGTCGTCAGCAAACTTAATGATGGTGTTGGAGTCGCAGTCGTGCGTAAACAGGGAGTACAGGACGGGACTAAGCACGCACCCCTGAGGGGCACCAGTGTTGAGGATCAGCATGGCAAACGTGTTGTGGCCTACCCTTACCACCTGGGGGTGGCCCATCAGGAAGTCCAGGATCCAGTTGCGGAGTGAGGTGTTTCGTCCCAGAGTCCTTAGCTTAGTGATGAGCTTTGTGGACACTATGGTGTTGAACGCTGAGATGTAGCCGATGAACAGCATTCTCACATAGGTGTTCCTTTTGTCCACGTGGGAAAGGGCAGTGTGGAGTGCAATTGAGACTGCGTCATCTGTGGATCTGTTGGGGCGGTATGCGATTTGGAGTGGGTCTAGGGTATCTGGGATGATGCTGTTGATGTGAGCCATGACCAGCCTTTCAAAACACTTCATGGCTACAGACGTGAGTGCTACCGGGGCGTTAGTCATTTGGGCAGGTAACCTTCGCTTCCCTGTGCACAGGGACTATTGTAACCACTCACAGGCAGGGTGGCATAGATTTGTGTGTGTGCGCGCGTGCAAGTGTCAAGAAGCTTAGTCACTCAGTTGAGTCCCTAGGTTACTTGCTTCTGTAGTGACTGAGACTTAATCCTATTATCCAATCTAATTTTGGCCTGGTAGAGTTTCCTGTTACTGTGAGCAGAGAAGTAGGGATTGAGAGAGGGGTGGAGGAGAGAGAGCCCTTTGGGGCTAGTCGTACTCAGCAGCAGTGAAGTAGGGACCGAGAGAGAGGTAGAGGAGAGAGAGATAAAGCCCTTTGGGCCAGGAGCACTCAGCAGCAGTAAAGTAGGGACCGAGAGAGAGAGCCCTTTGGGGCCAGGAGCACTCAGCAGCAGAGTGGCCTAATGCAAGGCCTGTTAAGGAGTTTAATGAAGATCAATTGCAACTGCAAAGCGATGGGAAGGACATGAGAAGGGAATTGGATAGTAGTACATATTGTTATTTGGGGTTTTCTGGCCATTCAATTGAATTGGAATGTTTAGGTAGAATGAACTGCAGTTGTTGGCCTATACCTCCGTTTAAGCCATGCAAAACTGCTCTTCTGTGGTCCAAGTGCTGATGCTGTTGTGTTCACACAAACCTGCTCACGATCTGATTACATTAGCTATACTGATGCTTTTTTATATCAGCAAACGCCAGCTTAACTGCCATTGTTTCATATACACATTTTATTTGATTCCATTGCCATAGCTGCGAAACTAGAAATTATGATATAATTAATCTATTTCTGTCTGCCAACCAATGGTTTGTGGCCATGGTCAAGGCCCTACGTGCAGCATTGCTCTTTGCATGTCTAGGAGTAGGATGCTTTGTCTTCAATTATTTATAAAATAGTACATAAATGATTTATATGATGAATGCCATATGCACCTTACACATTGTTTGTCTTTGGCGAGGGGTTAAACAGCTTTATTATGCTAATTTTAGATGCTTGTAGTATTATGGCTGATATACACCACACCAAAGTACAGGCCTATATGATGGCACTATAAATACAGGCCTTTATGATGGCACTATAAATACAGGCCTTTATGATGGCACTATAAATACAGGCCTTTATGATGGCACTATAAATACAGGCCTTTATGATGGCACTATAAATACAGGCCTTTATGATGGCACTATAAATACAGGCCTTTATGATGGCACTATAAGTACAGGCCTTTATGATGGCACTATAAATACAGGCCTTTATGATGGCACTATAAGTACAGGCCTTTATGATGGCACTATAAATACAGGCCTTTATGATGGCACTATAAATAAAAGCCTTTATGATGGCACTATAAATACAGGCCTTTGTGATATTTTATTTGATTTGATTCTTCAGGTATTTTCCGGAGTCGGCCACCCAGGAGATGTTGGAGGAGTGGCGTCCACTGCTCTGTCCATTTGACGTGACCATGCAGAGAGCAATAGGATACTTAGAGCTCTTCCTCCCCACCACCCTACCCCCAGAGCTGCACCACAAGGGCTTCAAGTGAGAACACACACCTCTGCCACCCCCCCATAGGGTTGCATAATTACAGAAACTCCCAAAGTGCACAGGTTCTTCAGAAATCCCAGTTGAGGGATTCCCTTCCAGCTTTTTCCCTTCTGATTACAGGAACGTTTCTGGAATATTTCAACCTTACGACATCCCAAAACATGGATTTCAAATCCCCATTTCAATTTTATTCTCTTAAAAAAATATATATATATATATAAACACTGTGTAAATGCCACAGTTGAGATGTGTTGTGTGTGCAGTATGCTTCAGCTATGAGGTGTGTGTGTAGTATGCTTCAGCTATGAGATGTGTGTGCAGTATGCTTCAGTATGTATGAGAGTTTGTTTTCTGATCACCAGGTTGTGGTTTGATGAGCTCATCAGCTTGTGGGTGGCAGTACAGAACCTTCCAGGTTGGGAGGTGGTAAGTTGGACAACATTCACTTGATTGACATACTGGTGTGTGGTAGTATTAGCCGAATGCCAGATCTGTTTGTGCTGTTTTGACAAGTTGGCACAAATGGATCTGTAACCAGGCTATTGTACAGTTTCCAACATTATTTTTGTTAGACAGAACCTTTAACTATTCACTAGATATTCCTCATTTAAAGTTTTCCTTATTCATTAGTTGTTTTCCCCATAGCATCTTGTCAACCTGTTTGCCCGCTTGGCCAACGACAACATTGGCTACATTGACTGGGACCCATATATACCCAAGGTATGGACACTCCTCCATCAATAACATTTGTCTCGCTGTGCCTATAGAATCTACCCCATTACTCGACCCCAATGGTCTCTTCTAGCAGGTCCCAATTCACTCCCTGTCCCTATTCCCTTGGTCTTAACACTTCAATGTTTACTGATCTATAAGGTGTTAGCAATACAGATATGCATAATGTTGAAGGGTTTGGGCCAAGTGAGCCATTTGGGAGTGTCAAGTGTTTTTGCAACATGCTGAAATCTTACCCTCTGCATTTGACCTGTGACCTTAGTTGTGGTGTGCATGTTATAGCAGACCAGACAGTCACTGAAAGTGCTGCCTGTTAGTGGCTCTAACTACTGTATCACAGTTCCCTGTTGATCTTCCTGGTGTGCAGCATGTCTTTCACCATGTTTTTAATGTTATTGCCCAACATGCCCTGATCTCAAATGTGATGTAATGAAATGGATGAAAATTATTTTAAAAATCCCACAAAAATATGAAATCCTGTGATCCGAAAAAGTAATTGGATGACTGGACAATAAAGTATTCATCATCTTCACATGGATTGCTCCTTTTTGATTCCAGATCTTCACCAGAGTGCTGCGGAGTCTGAACCTCCCGGTGGGGACCAGTCAGATGCTGGTTCCCAGATACCTGACAAACGCCTACGACGTCGTACACGTGGTCCTCTGGGTCTCCGCTTTACTGGTCAGTCACTCTTCACAATCAGTGTTGCTCAATCAATGCTTTTTTATACGTTATTTCAATGTTTTCACAGTAATCATACAATACAATGATCACAACACAATAATACTCTGGAATAAGTGTAGTGCTGTTCTGTTGGATACTGCTGTTTCCGGTAGACCTCCAGTCATTGGGCTAACGCTAGTTAGCATTGGCTCACGATGGAATGATAGTTGTGTTAATGGAATAATCCATTTTGTTTTTCATGTTGTTAAGCATCTGTTGTTTGTGTGATGGCAGGGAGGCCCCAGTAAACAAGCCCAGGCACAGCTCCGTGGCCTTTTCAACAGCATCACGTCTTTCTTCCACCCATCCAACCATGGACGCTGGCTGGTGAGTCACTGCAACGCTCACTTCTTCAATGTTTACCCAGACTGGCATCTCATTCTCCTAACAAACCTTTCGTTGCACTGGCATACCTGCGCACTCAAATCACAGTCTTCGTGACTAGCTCTTTGAATGTGTCCCCTTCTCCTTGCTCCAGAAGCTTCCCTAGGCCTCCTGGCAGTTCCCTCTCCAACCCTCCAAGCCCAGGGGTTTGTGTACATACCGTTCGTTCAGAATGAATGCCTTGATGACACATAAGAGAGCGGCAGCTGCCAGCAGTGCTATAAAAGGTCAGCCAGATATCCGGGGCTCATGCCATTCTTTTCTAGAAACATCCAACCTCCGTCATCATAACAGAGCCTCAGGCTGCAAGCTGTGTCTTCACAGTCATACACAATCCTTTATTTATGGCAGAGGGACAATTACCATTACCAATACTTAACCTGGGATTCATTGAGCTTTGCTTGACGCAATGGAATAGAATGGTCAGAAAAATGCACATCCTGCACTCCAGGCAGACTAAAGCAAAAGCTACAAGTTTTTGAACCCAGGTCTGGAGGTAGAGTTGTGACCCCGTTATGTTTCTGGTAAACCCCATCAACTTGTAAGATGTTCTCCTGGTTTGTTTTCAGGAGTTAGTCCTATTGCAGTGTAGGGGAATGGAAACAGATAATCCCACGCTCTTGTGATCTGTGTCCAATATAAAAGTGCCATACATCCTGAGTCGGCTAAGTAAGATGGAAATGTAGTCCTCATCGCTATAGTGACTGTAATGCAGTCCTAGTCGCTATAGCGGGGTGGCAGGGTAGCCTAGTGATTAGAGCGTTGGGCTAGTACCCGAAAGGTTGCAAGTTCATATCACCGAGCTGACAAGGTACAAATCTGTTGTTCTGCCCCTGAACAGGCAGTTAACCCACTGTTCCTAGGCCGTCATTGAATACAGTGCCACTGACACGGCCCTCAACCAAAACATGCGGACTCTCCTTCACTGCAGCCGACGTGAGGAAAACATTTAAACGTGTTAACCCTCACAAGGCTGCAGGCCCAGACGGCATCCCCAGCCGCGCCCTCAGAGCATGCGCAGACCAGCTGGCTGGTGTGTTTACGGACATATTCAATCAATCCCTATCCCAGTCTGTTGTTCCCACATGCTTCAAGAGGGCCACCATTGTTCCACCATTGTTCCTGTTCCCAAGAAAGGTAACTGAGCTAAATGACTACCGCCCCGTAGCACTCACTTCCGTCATCATGAAGTGCTTTGAGAGACTAGTCAAGGACCATATCACCTCCACCCTACCTGACACCCTAGACCCACTCCAATTTGCTTACCGCCCAAATAGGTCCACAGACGATGCAATCTCAACCACACTGCACACTGCCCTAATCCATCTGGACAAGAGGAATACCTACGTGAGAATGCTGTTCATCGACTACAGCTCGGCATTTAACACCATAGTACCCTCCAAGCTCGAGACCCTGGGTCTCGACCCCGCCCTGTGCAACTGGGTACTGGACATCCTGACGGGCCGCCCCCAGGTGGTGAGGGTAGGCAACAACATTTCCACCCCGCTGATCCTCCACACTGGGGCCCCACAAGGGTGCGTTCTGAGCCCTCTCCTGTACTCCCTGTTCACCCACGACTGCGTGGCCACGCACGCCTCCAACTCAATCATCAAGTTTGCGGACAACACAACAGTGGTAGGCTTGATTACCAACAACGACGAGACGGCCTACAGGGAGGAGGTGAGGGCCCTCTGAGTATGGTGTCAGGAAATAACCTCACACTCAACGTCAACAAAACTAAGGAGATGATTGTGGACTTCAGGAAACAGCAGAGGGAACACCCCCCTATCCACATCGATGGAACAGTAGTGGAGAGGGTAGTAAGTTTTAACTTCCTCGGCGTACACATCACAGACAAACTGAATTGGTCCACCCACACAGACAGCATCGTGAAGAAGGCTCAGTAGCGCCTCTTCAACCTCAGGAGGCTGAAGAAATTCGGCTTGTCACCAAAAGCACTCACAAACTTCTACAGATGCATAATCGAGAGCATCCTGGCGGGCTGTATCACCGCCTGGTACGGCAACTGCTCCGCCCATAACCGTAAGGCTCTCCAGAGGTTAGTGAGGTCTGCACAACGCATCACCGGGGGTAAACTATCTGCCCTCCAGGACACCTACACCACCCGATGTCACAGGAAGGCCATAAAGATCATCAAGGACAACAACCACACGAGCCATTGCTTGTTCACCCCGCTATCATCCAGAAGGCGAGGTCAGCACAGGTGCATCAAAGCTGGGACCGAGAGACTGAAAAACAGCTTCTATCTCAAGGCCATCAGACTGTTAAACAGCCACCACTAACATTGAGTGGCTGCTGCCAACAGACTGACTCAACTCCAGCCACTTTAATAATGGGAATTGATGGGAAATGATGTAAAATATATCACTAGCCACTTTAAACAATGCTACCTAATTTAATGTTTACATTATTCATCTCATATGTATACGTATATACTGTACTCTATATCATCTACTGCATCTTTATGTAATACATGTATCACTAGCCACTTTAACTATGCCACTTTGTTTACATACTCATCTCATATGTATATACTGTACTCGATACCATCTACTGCATCTTGCCTATGCCGCTCTGTACCATCACTCATTCATATATCTTTATGTACATATTCTTTATCCCCTTGTGTCTATAAGGTAGTAGTTTTGGAATTGTTAGATAGATTACTTGTTGGTTATTACAGCATTGTCGGAACTATAAACACAAGCATTTTGCTACCCTCGCATTAACATCTGCTAACCATGTGTAAAATTTGATTTGATTTGAGTAATGTACCTGTAATGTAGTCATCATGGATTTAGTGACGTAGAAAGACACATATTTTTATTTTTTAGAATTTATCAAATGCCTTTGGCCAGCCCCCGACATTCCCACATATTAAAATGCATGTTGATGAACTTTGTAAATGGCTAAAAATCAAGGTCGGCTTCCTCTATAGAAACAGGACATGTTTGTCCTCTACAAATAGAAGACAATTTGTGCAAGCTACTTTTATGTCTGTTATAGATGATGGGGATATTATTTACATGCATGCTACGACATCAACACTTAAATCCCTGGATGCTACTTATCATTGTTCACTTTATTACAGGTGCTAGCTACAGAACTCACCACTGTGTTTTATATAAAAATGTGGGTTGGACTTCGCTGTCCGTGAGACGAGAACAACATGCTCTCGTGTTTGTCTATAAAGCACTTCTGAATAAACTACCTTCCTATTTATCATCACTCATCAATATTAGAATTAGAATTCGTAAATCCAGGTCTCAAGCTTGGATTCCACTTGAGGCCCATGTGGTTTCCACAGAGTTGGGTATGGCTGCCTTTTCCTGTTACGCTCCTTGTCTATGGAAGAGCCTGCAGACTAAACTTAAACTTGGGACTCTTGCTCAAGTTGCTCATTTTAATTATTTATTGGAAGATTTTTATTCTTGTATTGGAACTGATTTTTAAGTTCTTGTGCTGTTAGTAGAATAACCTGTTAGTAGAATAACCTGTTAGTAGAATAACCTGTTAGGGGAATAACCTGTTAGTAGAATAACCTGTTAGTAGAATAACCTGTTAGGGGAATAACCTGTTAGTAGAATAACCAGTTAGGGGAATAACCTGTTAGGGGAATAACCTGTTAGGGGAATAACCTGTTAGTAGAATAACCTGTATGTAAATGAAATCTGTTGCTGTATGTTTTTTGTTATCTGTGATCATTTTGTTTGTCTGGTGTAGTTTCTTAATCATTGTACCTAAACTACCTTCTTATGTAAATATGTATACGCAGGGCCCAGCTGTAAAAGAGACCTTGATCTCAATCTGTGTTCCTTGTTGAAATAAGGTAAAATAATGTCCTCACACCTGTCTCTCTCCTCACACCTGTCTCTGTCCCCAGATGAAGTTGATGAAGCTGCTGCAGCGCCTCCCGGCCAGCGTGGTAAGACGGCTCCACCGGGAGCGCTACCGGAAGCCCACGTGGCTCACTCCGGTACCGGACAGCCACAAGTTGACGGAGGCGGACATCACGGCGTTTGTGGAGAGTATGATGCAGCCGGTGCTGCTGGCCATGTTCAGTAAGACGGGCAGTCTGGATGCTGCTCAGGCCCTGCAGAACCTGGCCCTCATGAGACCTGAACTTGTCATACCACCAGTGCTGGAAAAGTGAGTGAAAACGAGCAGTCAGTCAGAAGTGAATGGGCAGTGTTTCCTCTGTCGTTGTTTAGGTGGGGTGATGTAGCCAAAATCCCAGTAGATCTGTAGATCTGTTGTCTTAGGGTTGGGCGATGTAGCCAAAATATCATATCACAATATTTTTTTGACAGTATGGTGGTATTTTACATTGGTGTAAAGTACTTAAGTAAAAGTACTACTCAGGTCATTTTTTGGGGTATCTGTACTTTACTATTTATATTTTTGACAACTTTTACTTTTACTTCACTACATGATGTACTTTTTACTCCCAAAATGTTCCCTGACAACCAAAAGTACTCGTTACATTTTGAATGCTAAGCAGGACAGGGAAATGATCCAATTCACACACCTATCAAGATAACATTATTAGTCATCCCTACTGCCTTTGATCTGGCAGACCCACTAAACACAAATGCTTCGTCCGTAAATTATTTCTGACTGATGGAGTGTGCCCCTAAATTTTAAAGACAGGAAAATGGTGCCTTCCGGTTGGCTTAATATAGGGAATTAGAAATGATTTATACTTTTACTTTTGATACTTAAGTATATTTAAACCAAATACTTTTAGACTTTCACTCAAGTAGTATTTTAGTGGGTGACTTTCACTTTTACTTGAGTCATTTTCTATTAAGGTATCTTTACTTTTACTCAAGTATTGGGTACCTTTTCCAGTGAATGACCCTAGGATGGCAAGTGAATCCTAAGTGGGTTTAGCAGGCTTTCTCCATGCTACTCAATCAAGCTAGGACAAACCTGACAGCAAAGTAGTCCCATAAGTTGAACTTTTTATTTATTATATTGTTATAGACTATTAAAAAGATCAATACCAGTATACCTTAAGAAAGGATATATGGCCCAGCACTAATTTATCTGGTCTTCCTCTATAGAACCTACCCTGCTATGGAGACCCTGACAGAACCCCACCAGCTGACTGCCACCCTGAGCTGTATGATCGGCGTGGCTCGCAGCCTGGTGTCTGGGGGGCAGCGCTTCCCTGAGGGCCCTACACACATGCTGCCCCTCCTCATGAGGGCTCTGCCCGGTGTTGACCCCAATGACTTCAGCAAGTGCATGGTGGGTAATAGAGTTCATAGATAATAAGCTCTTGTAGGCCTACCACCCTCCTCCTACACTGGGGTTGCTTGGGTAAAGAGATTGTCATCAATTTGGAAGTTGTTTCTGTGTGTGTTGCAAGGCTAAGTGTGCTCTCTCTCCTTTCTGCAGATAACATTCCAATTCATTGCTACGTTTGTTACTCTTGTGCCTTTGGTGGACTGTTCCTCTGCTGTTCATGAAAGGAGCGACCTGACAGCGGTGGAGAGAGAGATGTGCTCAGCCTCGGCAGAGTTTGAGGACTTTGTTCTTCAGTTCATGGACAGGTATGAGTATGGAGGAAGTCAATATAGGACTCAGATAGGGTTGCAAAGGATTGGAAACTTTATGGTAAATTTCCGGAATTTTTCCATGGGTAGTTAAGCCCCGGAATTTGGGGAATTTAGCTTAAATTCATCAATAAAGTTAGCTTATAACAGTGAACCTTGTTTTGTGGGATACGCATACGGCAATTCAAGGTCTTGTGGCACATTTTGGTTAATCCCCAATTCAATGGAATTGCAACCCTTTGCATGCACAGTGCATTCTTCCATCACATGTGCAGCTGATTCTCAATATCTTGCACACTAATGAGATGCTATTGAGCCCACACTACTACACTGAGCCAAGGACTACATGCTTTCTGGTAAGTTTTGATTACAGTACTAGGTGGGGTGAATATATTTTATGACATATGATGTTTTTGTTAAGAAGAAAATAGTAGCCTACATCAAACTGTGTTTAAATTATTTCTAACTTAACAATTAATGATAGTTGTGATACATTTACGATACATGTTTCACTAAAACATTTATCTTACAAAGGAGTTGTTTAATCTAACTGGTTAACTATTGATCTGTACATGGAATTGTATATATATATTTTTTTACAATATATTTTCTTATCTTTACAGAAAAATGCCACAGGCACTATCTGATGTGTGGAGATATTTCACTGCAGCTAATGTAGAAGGAAAAGCTGTGTACATTTGCAAATACAGAATCATCTGGCCAATTTTAGAAAGTTCCCTCAGCGCTCACAACAAGCAACCTCTGACAAAAGTCCTTCAACTTCTATTCGAGGTGAAAATTATGAATCAGACACCTTATCGATAGCAACAGTTCATGGTCCTCCTGGAATCAGACACCTTATCGATAGCAACAGTTCATGGTCCTCCTGGAATCAGACACCTTATCGATAGCAACAGCTCAGGGTCCTCCTGGAATCAGACACCTTATCGATAGCAACAGCTCAGGGTCCTCCTGGAATCAGACACCTTATCGATAGCAACAGCTCAGGGTCCTCCTGGAATCAGACACCTTATCGATAGCAACAGTTCATGGTCCTCCTGGAATCAGACACCTTATCGATAGCAACAGTTCATGGTCCTCCTGGAATCAGACACCTTATCGATAGCAACAGCTCAGGGTCCTCCTGGAATCAGACACCTTATCGATAGCAACAGTTCATGGTCCTCCTGGAATCAGACACCTTATCGATAGCAACAGTTCATGGTCCTCCTGGAATCAGACACCTTATCGATAGCAACAGCTCAGGGTCCTCCTGGAATCAGACACCTTATCGATAGCAACAGTTCAGGGTCCTCCTGGAATCAGACACCTTATCGATAGCAACAGCTCATGGTCCTCCTGGAATCAGACACCTTATCGATAGCAACAGCTCATGGTCCTCCTGGAATCAGACACCTTATCGATAGCAACAGTTCATGGTCCTCCTGGAATCAGACACCTTATCGATAGCAACAGTTCATGGTCCTCCTGGAATCAGACACCTTATCGATAGCAACAGTTCATGGTCCTCCTGGAATCAGACACCTTATCGATAGCAACAGCTCAGGGTCCTCCTGGAATCAGACACCTTATCGATAGCAACAGCTCATGGTCCTCCTGGAATCAGACACCTTATCGATAGCAACAGTTCATGGTCCTCCTGGAATCAGACACCTTATCGATAGCAACAGCTCAGGGTCCTCCTGGAATCAGACACCTTATCGATAGCAACAGCTCAGGGTTCTCCTGGAATCAGACACCTTATCGATAGCAACAGCTCATGTCCTCCTGGAATCAGACACCTTATCGATAGCAACAGCTCATGTCCTCCTGGAATCAGACACCTTATCGATAGCAACAGCTCAGGGTCCTCCTGGAATCAGACATTTTTTGACTCAATGGAGGAACGTAGTCAGAGAAATGCTGATGAATGTCTTGCTCGAGCTGTGTATGCAACTGGTTCACGCCTGATGCTCAGAGGCAATCACCCCTCCAACCAGACATGCTTTATCTACTGATTTGCTGGATGCAGAGTTCAAGTGAAGGTCAAGCAAATCATAGAGAAAGCAGACTGTATTCCAATCATCTCTAATGGGTGGTTGAATGTTTGTGGGCAAGGAATAATTAACTACATCATCTCCACCCCTCAACCAGTATTCTACAAGAGTACAGACACAGGGGACAACACACACACACACACCGGTCTCTACATTGCAGATGAGCTGAAGGCAGTCATCAATGACCTTGGACCACAGAAGGTATTTGCACTGGTGACAGACAATGCAGCGAACATGAAGGCTGTTTGGTCTAAAGTGGAGGATCCTACCCTCACATCACACCCATTGGCTGTGCTGCTCATGCATTTAATCTGCTCCTCAAGGACATCATGGCACTGAAAACAATGGATACCCTCTACAAGAGAGCCAAGAAATGGTTAGGTATGTGAAGGGTCATCAAGTTATAGCAGCAATCTACCTCACCAAGCAAAGTGAGAAGAATAAGAGCACCACATTGAAGCTGCCCAGCAACACCCGTTGGGATGGTGTTATCATCATGTTTGACAGTCTCCTGGAGGGGAAGGAGTCTCTCCAAGAAATGGCCATATCACAGTCTGCTGATATGGACAGCCCCATCAAGAGGATCCTCCTAGATTATGTATTTTGGGAGAATGGTAAGCAGCCTGAAACTCCTGAAACCTATAGCAGTAGCCATTGCACAGATTGAGGGAGACAATGCCATCCTGTCTGATGTTCAGACTCTGCTTGCAGGTGTAAGAGAAGAAATCTGTACTGCCCTGCCCACTTCACTGTTGCTCCAAGCGGAGGAAACTACAGTTCTGAAATACATCAAAAAGCGTGAAGACTTCTGCCTGAAGCCCACACACGCCGCAGCATACATGTTGGACCCCAAGTATGCTCGCAAGAGCATCCTGTCTGGTGCAGAGATCAACTAAGCCTATGGTGTCATCACTACCTTGGCCTGGATGAGGGTAAGGTTCTTGGCAGTCTGTCGAAGTAACTGGTCCTTGTTTGGGAACACAATCACCAAAGCACGCAACAGGCTGACCAATACAAGGGTTGAAAAATTGGTGGCCATCTGGGCAAATTGAGGCTTTTTGAGCCTGACAACGAAACACCCTCAACAAGCTTGGAAAGTGACAGTGAAGATGAGGCCTCAGTCTGATTGTCAAGAGGTGGACATTGAGGAGGTCCAGGGACAAGACATGGACGCCTGAGAAGAAGACAACCAAAGCTTTAGTTTCTAGACTATCATTTTACAGATGTATGTTGAAAATGTCTTTGGGAGATGCGATGGGATCATTGGGAATCATTCAATATCCCTTTCTTTTGTTGTTCAGTGAAATCATCCCATGTGAAGAGTCAACTCATTTAATTAAAGTTCAAATCATTACAATTTTTTTTTTCTGTTGGAAGGATTTAGTAATTTGCAATTGTCTACTTATGATCAGGTAAAATGGTATTGTTTCGGTCTCCATATGATATGGTAAATATATCCAATGCAACAAAGATCTACATTTAAACGGTATTAATATAAATTTGCATACATTTCTGTTCATTCCCATATAAAACTCAGCAAAAAAAGAAACGTCCTCTCACTGTCAACTGTGTTTATTTTCAGCAAATTTAACATGTGTAAGTATTTGTATGAACATAACAAGATTCAACAAATGAGACATAAACTGAACAAGTTCCACAGACATGTGACTAACAGAAATGGAAGAATGTGTCCCTGATGAAAGGGGGGGTCAAAATCAAAAGTAACAGTCAGTACACTGTCCCGTTCCATACCCCCCCGTCAGCAGACACTGTCCCGTTCCATACCCCCGTCAGTCCCGTTCCAGAGAGACTGTCCCGTTCCATACCCCCATACCCCGTCAGACACTGTCAGACACACTGTCCCGTTCCATACCCCCGTCAGCAGACACTGTCCCGTTCCATACCCCCCGTCCCACTGTCCCGCAGAGACACTGTCCCGTTCCATACCCCCGACACTCAGCAGACACTGTCCCGTTCCATACCCCCCGTCAGCAGACACTGTCCCGCAGACACTCCATACCCCCAGCAGACACTGTCCCGTTCCAGCAGACACTGTCCCGTTCCATACCCCCGTCAGCAGACACTGTCCCGTTCCAGACACTGTCCCGTTCCATACCCCCCCGTCAGCAGACACTGTCCCGTTCCATACCCCCCCAGCAGACACTGTCCCGTTCCATACCCCGTCAGCAGTCCCGTTCCACACTGTCCCGTTCCATACCCCAGACACTGTCCCGTCCATACCCCCGCAGACACTGTCCCGTTCCATACCCCCGTCAGCAGACACTGTCCCGTTCCATACCCCCGTCAGCAGACACTGTCCCGTTCCATACCCCCCGTCAGCAGACACTCCATACCCCCGTCAGCAGACACTGTCCCGTTCCATACCCCCGTCAGCAGACACTGTCCCGTTCCATACCCCCCGTCAGCAGACACTGTCCCGTTCCATACCCCCCCCCCGCAGCAGACACTGTCCCGTCAGCAGACACTCCATACCCCCTGTCCCGCTCCATACCCCCGCAGCAGACACTGTCCCGTTCCATACCCCCCCAGCAGACACTCCCGTTCCATACCCCGCAGACACTGTCCCGTTCCATACCCCCCCGTCAGCAGACACTGTCCCGTTCCATACCCCCCCGTCAGCAGACACTGTCCCGTTCCATACCCCCGTCAGCAGACACTGTCCCGTTCCATACCCCCCCGTCAGCAGACACTGTCCCGTTCCATACCCCCCCGTCAGCAGACACTGTCCCGTTCCATACCCCCCGTCAGCAGACACTGTCCCGTTCCAGACACACTGTCCCGTTCCATACCCCCCGCAGACACTGTCAGCAGAGACACTGTCCCGTTCCATACCCCCCAGCAGACACTGTCCCGCTTCCATACCCCCGCAGACACTGTCCATACCCCCGTCAGCAGACACTGTCCATACCCCCCGTCAGCAGACACTGTCCCGTTCCATACCCCCGTCCAGCAGACACTGTCCCGCTCCATACCCCCGCAGCAGACACTGTCCCGCTCCATACCCCCGTGCAGACACTGTCCCGTTCCATACCCCCGCAGCAGACACTGTCCCGCTCCATACCCCCAGCCAGCAGACACTCCTCTCCATACTCCCCCCGTGCAGACACTGTCCCGACCCTTCAGTTTTACAAGTCTCCCAACAGCATTTCCATACCCCCCGTCAGCAGACACTCCTGGCTGCTATTTCCTCCACCATCACTTCAAACTGGGGCGGCAGGGTAGCCTAGTGGTTAGAGCGTTGGACTAGTAACTGGAAGGTTGCGAGTTCAAACCCCCGAGCTGACAAGGTACAAATCTGTCGTTCTGCCCCTTGAACAGGCAGTTAACCCACTGTTCCCAGGCCGTCATTGAAAATAAGAATTTGTTCTTAACTGACTTGCCTGGTTAAATAAAGGTAAAAAAAACAACAACTCTTGTTTGCTGAAGTTTTATTGTGCTTTCCTTGGTTATCCATTTTAGTTTTTGATATAGCTAGTCTGATGGCTATAATGTGTGAACAAATAATGTTTGTTTTTGTTTATGAAGGGTTCGCAAGCCAACTACAAAAAAAAATATTGAGACATGGTGCAGATAAATGTAATAAAATGGAAATATTGCTTTATTATAGTGGGCCAAATCCTATCATCCCTGTCACATCGGCTTATTTATTGGTTTCAAACACGTCACTAATGTCAATGCAACATAAGAAGATATTTATAAAGTTCATAAGAAAACATTGAATTCCTAAGAACATTTTGACCAATTGAA
Source organism: Oncorhynchus masou masou (assembly GCF_036934945.1). Classification (NCBI taxonomy): domain Eukaryota; kingdom Metazoa; phylum Chordata; class Actinopteri; order Salmoniformes; family Salmonidae; genus Oncorhynchus; species Oncorhynchus masou. Next base: position 15,147,450 of record NC_088235.1, read on the forward strand.
CTTACGAGTTATCTTATGAACTTCTTCTTTTTTTCCCCTTAAACTTCTTATGTTTTTTTGTAAGTAATGTTTTGTGAATCTGCCCCCAGGTGTTTTGCCCTGATAGACAGCAGTACTCTAGAGCAGACCAGAGAGGAGACAGAGACTGAGAAGATGACCCATCTGGAGAGCCTGGTGGAGCTGGGACTATCTTCTACCTTCAGCACCATCCTCACACAGTGCTCTATAGACATCTTCAAGGTAGGCCACAACTCACTGTACACCTACGCCTTTCTCACTGTGTGTGTCCTTTAAAATACCACAATGTGGAAAAGGTCAAGGGGTCTGAATACTTTCCCGACGCCACTGTACATTCATGTGATGATGTGAATATATCCTTTGGTTCATTTGTGTTGTTCAGGTGGCTCTGGAGAAGGTCTTCATCTTTGCCACCACCAACATCTTTGAGACTCGTGTGGCTGGCAGGATGGTGGCTGACATGTGCAGAGCAGCCTCCAAGGTTCACCCTGCACAGTCTTTGAAGCTTTTGGTACCACATTGCTGCAATGCCATAAACCAGCTCACTGTCAGTAAGTGCTCACTAAGCTGGACATGTGTTCTGGATGTGTTCTGTTGGAGTGGAGGACTATGAAACCAATCTGGACTTGGTCTTAATTTGAGACTGTTGTTGATTCTGATATGGTGGGGTTAGATTTGGGGAGAAGTGGGAATCAATGGATCGTTGTTCTGTGTTGGTCTCGGAGTATCTCACTCAGTTTCTTGGTTGTGGATTTCCAGATGAGGAGGTGTTGAGTGAGGAGGAACTGGATAAGGAGTTACTATGGAACCTTCAGCTACTGTCAGAGGTGAGGTCATCATCCTGCATCCATACTGACTGAAACATTCCCTTGTTCCCTTCACCTCTCAGTAGACTAGACACCAAACAGGAAACACTTTTGAAACGGGGGAGTTACTTACCTAAAGTTGTCCAATAAGAAAGCTCATTTTTTATTTTCTGTTGCAAATGTTTTCAAACGTCTTTCTTTGTGTGCCTTAATGAAAAGAACACAGGGTGGGCCTGTATGTTCTCTTCTAACCCTCCTTCCCTCCTGTTGTCTCCTTGTCCTCCCCAGGTGACTCGTGTGGACGGGGACAAGATCCTCCCCTACAGCACCCAGCTGGTTCAGATCCTGCAGCTGACCCTCCACCTGAAGTGTAAACAGGGCTACACCCTGGCCTGTAACCTGCTGCATCATATCCTGAGGTCTACAGCTCTCATCTACCCCACAGAGTACTGCAGTGTACCAGGAAGCTTTCAGCAGCCCACACAGGATTACCTGCCCATCAAGGTACGTACAGGGTTAGAGGTACTAAGATTGGTGTTAGGGGTTCTATAGCCCTCACCTTCCCCACAGAGAACTGCAGTGTACCAGGTGGCTTTCAACAGCCCATACAGGACTACCTACCTACCCACAAGGTATCAAGTTCAGAACTTTACTTTTAGTTGTACATTCTCTAAATTGCTGCCTACCAAATTTCTACAACATTCTCTTTAGTGCGAATAACTTTTTATAACCCAGACAGACCCCAAACAATGACGATTGTAGAGTGCTTCTGTCCATTTCTATCACAAATTGTGTTACTTTTATTACTTTTTACGTGATCTCTTCCTGATTGGTCTGATCACTCACCAGCCACTCTGGACCTTGTGATAGAAAGTGTGTAGGATGTTCACTCATGGCTCTACAATGTAGAGGAAAAACAGGTCAATTCAAGAGGGTGCTATAAAATATGTCAAAACATTAGTTTTCTTGGCCCTATGTCATTATAAATCACATTGAATTAATGTTTTCGATTTTTTTTCTACAATATTATAACCTTAATATACTTGTACTTGACATTGCTGATGAAATAAAAATGTTAAATTGCTGTGAACATAACTAGTTTAGACTCTGCTGCTTTTGGTTGAATCTCTTCCATATTTTGCGTTGGGAGGTGGTACCATTTGGAGGTGTTTCCGCTGGTTGGACCAATCAAAATAAACTTGATCCTCTCGTCATTTAATCTCTATATGCTTGACTTTCTTTGGCTATATTGGCGATAAATCTACATTGAGAGGGGCTGTTTCTATTGCGATTAGAGGGAAAGACCCATACACCATGAAATCAGGATCTGGTTGTCTTAGTGGAGGGTGAATATTGGAATTCGTCTGCTAATTTTGTAAATAAATATATATTTAGTCCCTGTTTTGTATTCTGCGGATGTCATTTAGAAAAATACCATAACCATACCAAATACCAATACCACGAACCTGCAGCCACTAGTTAGCTTGTCAGTTGGTGTTCGAAGTTAGCGCTATTCTGCCACGAGGCAACGCCACAGAGTTCTATTTAACATTTAACATTTAAGTCATTTAGCAGACGCTCTTATCCAGAGCGACTTACAAATTGGATCTATGAAGCAGAGACCACATTCCATTCCATCTATACATGCTACATTCTCAGAGTAAATCATCTAACTTTTGAACCATATATTCTTTTAATTTTTACCTTTATTTAACTAGGCAAGTCAGTTAAGAACATATTCTTATTTTCAATGACGGCCTAGGAACAGTGGGTTGACTGCCTGTTCAGGGGCAGAAATATATGGTAGAAGCATGGGGTTTGGAATATTGTTTTTCGGGCGCAATTCTCTGTTGAATGGATATTTTGTATAAACCTAGAATTAATGAATAGTTGTATAGGTGAACACCCTATAGTGTGTCAAAGGAACCATGTCAGACTAGTAAAGAGGTCCAGGGCATAACATGCCTCTAACCCATCAGACAGTTACACAACTCTCCTCTCTTTCTCCCTCCTGTCTCTCCGGCTTCCCGCAGCCCTCCTCCTGTCCGCATAGTCAATGAGAAGGGCCCATGGAGATAGATTGAGGGTACACCTCCCATCTTTGCCTATAGGAAGTCCCTTTACATGTTGATATTACTCCATGGTGCCACTTATGCCATGACAGGATTTTGTGACAAGTGCGCCTTCTATCCCTCTCTATGGAAGGTCCTTGAGAGGGATTTCATCTCATGATCTCTCCTTTCTCCTGAAGTGTGCACTTGTCCACTTCCCTTCATCGATATGAAAGGAAATAACTGCTCTTAAGAGAATCTGTCCTCACCTCCTGACCTCAACCCCTCTTTCATCAAATACACAATATCCATCTGTCTCCCCTGTATCAACACATCTCCTCTCCTCCATCAAACACCTTCCAAAGCCGCCTTCTTTCTTCTGAGAACCAGTAACTTCTAACATAACCCAGTCTCTTTCATTTACTATCTCAATGTTCAAAGTTTAGCACATCCCAACAGGGGCCTAGTTACAGTTTTGACTTAAATCACCTTGAAAATCTTAAAATGGCTGGCTAGCAATGATCAACAACGAACTTATCAAAGCTTGAATAATTTTTAAAAGAATGTGCAAATATTGTACAACCCAGGTGTGCAAAGCTTGTAGACTTACCCAAAAAGACTCACAGCTGTAATCGCTGGCAAAGGTGATTCTCTAGCATGTATCGATCCAGTTTCCAAGTGCCTTTTGATGGTGTAGGAAACTGTACTCACAGACACCTTGGCTTTCTTTGCAATTTCTCTAAAGGAAAGACCTACACTTTTAAGGGTTATAAATGGTCGGTCTGTCTGCCTTTGTTAATTGCCTTTTTCTCACCATTTGAATAGCAATATACTACTTCCTGCAGTACAATACTGTCCAAATAATGCTTAAGAGGTTGTATCAACAGTCAACCAACACTGCTTTTATACAGTGTCGTGGTAATTTCCTGTATTACTAAGTGAAAGGAGAGTTTGCAAACCACACAAGTCAGAGTTATATTTTAAACTTCATATTTTAATAATATGAGCTTCGCAAAAGCCCCTTGACTCTCAGATCAATTCAGTGTCTATAAATGAATTCTGAGAGTGCTTACAAAATAATACTTCATCTTTTATAGCCAAGATACACCCCTCTCAACTCACAATGACGAACCACAGATCTACCAAAACTTCACAAATGGCCTTGTGCCTGAAAGAGGAGTATCCCATAGCCAGATAGCATTAGTTATAAATTATCGTTCAGTTTGCTCTCTAAGACGAGGTTCTACTTCTCGTTCTTGGTACTTCCTATTACCAAACATTACCTCATCCAATGGCATATATCAATTGTCAATTCAAGATACACCCATCTCAAATACACTCCCTCCTGGACAAGCTCACAGAGGGGAGTGACTGGCACACAGGCATTGTGGAGCCCTTCACATGGTTTAACAGATACATTGGAAGACACAATTCTGACTTCTCCCTTTCTGATATTCTGCATATTACCAGACATATAAAAGACAAGCCTGACCTCACCCCTCTCTGGGCCCCAAGTGACTTTTTCCACATAAGCATATTTATGAAAGTAGATAAAACATCTTATTTATCAATGTTACCTAACTAATTCTGATTCTGCTACGACAACAGACAGAGGGTTTGTAAGTAATCAACCAAAGTTTTGAGGCTTAATTTACTTCCATTGATGCGGAACAGCTATAAGTTGTTAACCCATTACTTATTTTTCAGTTTTTGATAACCTAGATTATTTTGTTAAATATATGTATATATGTTTACCTCTGGCGGTTTACTGCTCACCATTTTACTGCTTACCTTTACCATTTTCAAGTTATTCACTGAACTTAAACTGCTTAAATTTAAATAAAAACTGGAAAAATGGGGGTGTTCAAAAACTTTTGACCAGTAGTGTATATATTATTATATATTGATCTCAACCTTCTCTCCCTCTGTCCAGGACTGGGGTCGTCCGGGGGACCTGTGGAACCTTCACATCCAGTGGCACGTCCCCAGTGTGGAGGAGACCAGATTTGTGTTCTATGTTCTGGACCTGATCTTACAGCCAGAGCTGCTGCGACTGCAGAGATACGCCCAGGGGGAACGGGACATGACCAGGTGAGGGGGGCAAACAGACTGTGTGAAGGCAGTAAGAGGGTCCTATTCGTCAGTTATCAAACAGAAGAAAGCGGACTGTAAGACTACCTAAACTTGTCCAATAAGAAACACACATTTTTGTTTTAATTTGCGAAACGTGTTGCTACGATATGCCCTAATGAATAGTTAGGACCCAGGGGATTGCCAGGTGTTTTAATTATTAACAGCAGCTCGTTGTCTATTTTAATATAGAGGAATATTTAACTTTCTCTGGTCATAGGTGAGAGGCTGCTGCTCTCTCACTCCCTTCGCTGAGACGAATGCCGTGTTCAAAACAATGGGGAATCTTTTGAACGGCCATCCAAGTCAGAAACTCTGGCATCTTCTAGGGCTCTGACTTTCTGACCTGAAGATCACTGACGTCATTATTTGATCTGTTGTCTTGAAAGCACCATGACCATCAGATGCCGGTACCATCAGTCCTGTAAAATAAGAAAGCTAATTATTTCAATTTATGCTCAGCTGTGCCTCGCTTAAGGTACACCAACTGATCTAGTTTGTAATCAAAGCTTGAGTTTTGAAATACATTGCTCAAAAAAATAAATGGAACACTTAAACAACACAATGTAACTCCAAGTCAATCACACTTCTGTGAAATCAAACTGTCCACTTAGGAAGCAACACTGATTGACAATAAATTTCACATGCTGTTGTGCAAATGGAATAGACAACAGGTGGAAATTATAGGCAATTAGCAAGACACCCCCAATAAAGGAGTGGTTCTGTAGGTGGTAACCACAGACCACTTCTCAGTTCCTATGCTTCCTGGCTGATGTTTTGGTCACTTTTGAATGCTGGCGGTGCTTTCACTCTAGTGGTAGCATGAGACAGAGTCTACAACCCACACAAGTGGCTCAGGTAGTGCAGGTCATCCAGGATGGCACATCAATGCGAGCTGTGGCAAGAAGGTTTGCTGTGTCTGTCAGCGTAGTGTCCAGAGCATGGCGGCGCTACCAGGAGACAGGCCAGTACATCAGGAGACGTGGAGGAGGCCGTAGGAGGGCAACAACCCAGCAGCAGGACCGCTACCTCCGCCTTTGTGCAAGGAGGAGCAGGAGGAGCCCTGCAAAATGACATCCAGCAGGCCACAAATGTGCATGTGTCTGCTCAAACGGTCAGAAACAGACGCCATGAGGGTGGTATGAGGGCCCGACATCCACAGGTGGGGGTTGTGCTTACAGCCCAACACCGTGCAGGACATTTGGCATTTGCCAGAGAACACCAAGATTGACAAATTCGCCACTGGCGCCCTGTGCTCTTCACAGATGAAAGCAGGTTCACACTGAGCACGTGACAGACGTGACAGTCTGGAGATGCCGTAGAGAACGTTCTGCTGCCTGCAACATCCTCCAGCATGACCGGTTTGGCGGTGGGTCAGTCATGGTGTGGGGTGGCATTTCTTTGGTGGGCCGCACAGCCGTCCATGTGCTCGCCAGAGGTAGCCTGACTGCCATTAGGTACCGAGATGAGATCCTCAGACCCCTTGTGGGACCATATGCTGGTGCGGTTGGCCCTGGGTTCCTTCTAATGCAAGACAATGCTAGACCTCATGTGGCTGGAGTGTGTCAGCAGTTCCTGCAAGAGGAAGGCATTGATGCTATGGACTGGCCCGCCCGTTCCCCAGACCTGAATCCAATTGAGCACATCTGGGACATCATGTCTCGCTCCATCCACCAACGCCACGTTGCACCACAGACTGTCCAGGAGTTGTCGGATGCTTTAGTCCAGTTCTGGGAGGAGATCCCTCAGGAAACCATCCGCCACCTCATCAGGAGCATGCCCAGGCGTTGTAGGGAGGTCATACAGGCACGTGGAGGCCACACACACTACTGAGCCTCATTTTGACTTGTTTTAAGGACATTACATCAAAGTTGGATCAGCCTGTAGTGTGGTTTTCCACTTTAATTTTGAGTGTGACTCCAAATCCAGACCTCCAAGGGTTGATAAATGTGATTTGCATTGATCATTTTTGTGTGATTTTGTTGTCAGCACATTCAACTATGTAAAGAAAAAAGTATTTAATAAGAATATTTCATTCATTCAGATCTAGGATGTGTTATTTTAGTGTTCGCTTTATTTTTTTGAGCAGTGTATAACATGGTCTGAGAAGAACAATATTGTCAGGCCAGGCACGTAGCCATTATGTTGTGATAATGTATTAGGCCTCCTGCACAAACCTCATTCATACACAAAAAAAGGTCATGTTTAAAAAGAATTCTGAGCTCTATATCTTGGCTTGCTTAGTGCTCGACACTAATCTAAGAACCAACTAGTGTCCTGTTGTCCCACGTGTGCCATTTTCTTCCTGACAAGTTCAGGTGGTTTCACTCTGTTTCAAACGTTTTCTCTGCACTTAACACAACTCCGTTCTGCTTTATAATGTGTAGTCAGTGTTGTGGACCCTGCATGTAACTAATCCCATATTTCAGGGATGACGTCCTACAGAGTTTGTCTATCGTACAGCACTGTCTTCTGGGAGCAGGAAGTCTGTTTCCACCGCTGCGAGGAGAGCCCATCCCAGAACTGTGAGTAGTACACAGTCAAGCTTAATTAATGAAATGTATTTATGAAGCCCTTTTTACATCAATAGTTGTCAGTGTTTTACTACAGTGTGTTTTAACTATGAAATCTCTGTCAGAGTTACTAGCATGGTGAATCTGGGTGAGACCAACCTCTTCACAGGAGTGTGTTTTAACTATGAAATTTCTCTGTCAGAGTTACTAGCATGGTGAATCTGGGTGAGACCAACCTCTTCACAGGAGTGTGTTTTAACTATGAAATCTCTCTGTCAGAGTTACTAGCATGGTGAATCTGGGTGAGACCAACCTCTTCACAGGAGTGTGTTTTAACTATGAAATCTCTGTCAGAGTTACTAGCATGGTGAATCTGGGTGAGACCAACCTCTTCACAGGAGTGTGTTTTAACTATGAAATTTCTCTGTCAGAGTTACTAGCATGGTGAATCTGGGTGAGACCAACCTCTTCACAGGAGTGTGTTTTAACTATGAAATCTCTCTGTCAGAGTTACTAGCATGGTGAATCTGGGTGAGACCAACCTCTTCACAGGAGTGTGTTTTAACTATGAAATCTCTCTGTCAGAGTTACTAGCATGGTGAATCTGGGTGAGACCAACCTCTTCACAGGAGTGTGTTTTAACTATGAAATCTCTCTGTCAGAGTTACTAGCATGGTGAATCTGGGTGAGACCAACCTCTTCACAGGAGTGTGTTTTAACTATGAAATCTCTCTGTCAGAGTTACTAGCATGGTGAATCTGGGTGAGACCAACCTCTTCACAGGAGTGTGTTTTAACTATGAAATCTCTCTGTCAGAGTTACTAGCATGGTGAATCTGGGTGAGACCAACCTCTTCACAGGAGTGTGTTTTAACTATGAAATCTCTCTGTCAGAGTTACTAGCATGGTGAATCTGGGTGAGACCAATCTCTTCACAGGAGTGTGTTTTAACTATGAAATCTCTCTGTCAGAGTTACTAGCATGGTGAATCTGGGTGAGACCAACCTCTTCACAGGAGTGTGTTTTAACTATGAAATCTCTCTGTCAGAGTTACTAGCATGGTGAATCTGGGTGAGACCAACCTCTTCACAGGAGTGTGTTTTAACTATGAAATCTCTCTGTCAGAGTTACTAGCATGGTGAATCTGGGTGAGACCAATCTCTTCACAGGAGTGTGTTTTAACTATGAAATCTCTCTGTCAGAGTTACTAGCATGGTGAATCTGGGTGAGACCAACCTCTTCACAGGAGTGTGTTTTAACTATGAAATCTCTCTGTCAGAGTTACTAGCATGGTGAATCTGGGTGAGACCAACCTCTTCACAGGAGTGTGTTTTAACTATGAAATCTCTCTGTCAGAGTTACTAGCATGGTGAATCTGGGTGAGACCAACCTCTTCACAGGAGTGTGTTTTAACTATGAAATCTCTCTGTCAGAGTTACTAGCATGGTGAATCTGGGTGAGACCAACCTCTTCACAGGAGTGTGTTTTAACTATGAAATCTCTCTGTCAGAGTTACTAGCATGGTGAATCTGGGTGAGACCAACCTCTTCACAGGAGTGTGTTTTAACTATGAAATCTCTCTGTCAGAGTTACTAGCATGGTGAATCTGGGTGAGACCAACCTCTTCACAGGAGTGTGTTTTAACTATGAAATCTCTCTGTCAGAGTTACTAGCATGGTGAATCTGGGTGAGACCAACCTCTTCACAGGAGTGTCCTATGTTTGCATTAATAGTCATTATTCTGAAATCCTTGAGCTTCTGTCAGTTGAGGTTACTAACATCCGTTGGTATTGTTCCAGAGACATGTTTGCATGCATGTGAGACCAACCTCTTCACTCCAGATGTGTCCAGTGTCCTGGTGAGTTGCATGCTTTAGCTCATAGTCATTATTCTGAGTGTCCCTTGTGTCTGTAACAGACAAAATGGTCCTTCCCTCCTGAGCCCACAACTCATAGTTTCCTCCCTCTCTCCTGTCTGTAACCACAACTCAACCCTAATAGGTATCACTCACTTGTTGAGGTTGACAGCAGTAACTATCCGTGTGATTTGTATTGTTCCAGAGACATGTTTGCTGTAACCACAACTCAACATAGTTTGCCCTCCCTGTTGTTATGTAAAACCTCAACTCTCTCCCTCCTCCAGATGTGTCCAGAGAAACACAACTCAGAGTGATGAGGCCTAATAGTGTCTCCTCCCTCCTCCTGTCTGTAACCACAACTCAACCCTAATAGTGTCTCCTCCCTCCCTCCTGTCTGTAACCACAACTCAACCCTAATAGTGTCTCCTCCCTCCCTCCTGTGTGTAACCACAACTCAACCCTAATAGTGTCTCCTCCCTCCTCCTGTGTCTGTAACCACCTCAACCCTAATAGTGTCTCCCTCCCTCCTGTCTGTAACCACAACTCAACCCTAATAGTGTCTCCTCCCTCCCTCCTGTCTGTAACCACAACTCAACCCTAATAGTGTCCCCTCCCTCCCTCCTGTGTCTGTAACCACAACTCAACCCTAATAGTGTCTCCTCCCTCCTGTGTCTGTAACCACAACTCAACCCTAATAGTGTCCCTCCCTCCCTCCTGTCTGTAACCACAACTCAACCCTAATAGTGTCCCCTCCCTCCCTCCTGTGTCTGTAACCACAACTCAACCCTAATAGTGTCTCCTCCCTCCTCCTGTCTGTAACCACAACTCAACCCTAATAGTGTCTCCTCCCTCCCTCCTGTCTGTAGCCACAACTCAACCCTAATAGTGTCCCCTCCCTCTCTCCTGTGTCTGTAACCACAACTCAACCCTAATAGTGTCTCCTCCCTCCCTCCTGTCTGTAACCACAACTCAACCCTAATAGTGTCTCCCTCCCTGTAACCACAACTCAACCCTAATAGTGTCCCCTCCCTCCCTCCGGTCTGTAACCACAACTCAACCCTAATAGTGTCTCCTCCCTCCCTCCTGTCTGTAACCACAACTCAACCCTAATAGTGTCTCCTCCCTCCCTCCTGTCTGTAACCACAACTCAACCCTAATAGTGTCCCTCTCTCCCTCCTGTCTGTAACCACAGCTCAACCCTAATAGTGTCCCCTCCTCCTGTCTGTAACCACAACTAAAGCCCAGGTGTAACTAACAGTGTCTCCTCCCACACTAACTCAACCCTAATAGTCCCTCCCTCCAGGTGTGTAACAGGTGTAACAACTCAGTCCCTCCTCCTCCAGTCTGTAACCACAACTCAACCCTAATAGTGTCTAACTCCCTCCCTCCTGTGTCTGTAACCACTGTAACTGTCACAACTAAAGCTGTCCAGGTGTAACTAACAGTGTGTCTCCTCCCTCCAAGTAACTGTCTGTCCAGGTGTAACTAACAGTGTAAAGCTGTCCAGGTGTAACTAACAGTGTAAAGCTGTCCTGTCTGTAACCACAGCTCAACCCTAATAGTGTCCCTCCCTCCTGTAACCACAACTAAAGGTGTAACTAACAGTGTAAAGCTGTTCCACTGGATGTCAGAAGGTGAATTCACCAATTTGTAAGTCGCTCTGGATAAGGTGTAACTAACAGTGTAAAGCTGTCCAGGTGTAACTAACAGTGTAAAGTAAGGTGTAACTTGTAAAGCTGTCCAGGTTTAACAGTGTAAAGCTGTCCAGTTTTTGTGTCTTTGTGTCTTATCACTGTCTTCACATGAAGATCTAATATGTGAAATGGGATGCAACCAGTGTAAAGTTCCATCTATAACGATGATACAGTCATATATTCATGTGTTCCTTCTCTGGTTCAGGCTGTTGAAGAGCTCCAGGTGTACTGCTTTTTTTTTCACTGCTTTGTGTCTTATCAGGACTCCCTTTTATGGTCTCAAACTGATTTAGAATGTACAAAAAACTAAATTCATCACCTTTACCAGAGCTTGAACTCAGCCAGAGACGGTTAGCATTGTCACATCTGGTGGCTTATCCGTTGAAAAAGTGTCATCTTACAAATGCCTAGGTATTTGGTTGGATGACAAGTTGTCCTTTAAAGTTCATGTGGATAATCTTGTGACAAAGCTTAAATTGAAATTGGGTTTTTATTTTCGTAATACGGCTTGCTTCCCACTTATGACTAGAAAGAAGCTTGTTCAGGCCACTTTCTCTGTAATTGAGTAAGGTGACTTGTTGTATATGTGTTCATCTACAAAGCCCTTTTGGGTAAACTCCCTCTTTACTTCTGTAGTCTGGTCTCCTTCACCACAGTATTAGGCAAGACTGCCTTCTCTTCTTGTGCACCAGAGGCATGGAATAGTCTACAATCCATGCTTCACCTAGATATGTTATTGCCACTGAATGCTGGATCATGTTGTGTTGTATGTTTTAATTATGCAATGTATTGATTGTTTCTGTATTCTTGGCCAGGTTTCCCTTGAAAAAGAGACTCCGGGTCTCAATGGGCTTTTCCTGGTTAAATATATATATTTTAAATAAACAAAGACATCTAAAACCGCCCCTAAAACCCACCCCTAAAACCGATATAGATGATTTCACTTCATGTCAACGTAACGGTTGGTTCTGTTGTATGTCCCCAGATCACATTCTGGAACACTCCGAGGACGACACCAAGTCTCTATTCTCCATCATCAAGATCATCAGTGACCTGCTACACTTCAAAGGCTCCCAAAAACACGAGTTTGACTCTCGCTGGAAGAGCTTCAACCTGGTCAAGAAGTCCATGGAGAACAGGGTGAGAGATATAACTAGAACACCATACTGGAGCCGTGGTGGAACTTGTGTGATTGAATGACATATTTCTCTTCAATCAATGAATGCTGGTCATGTAAGGCATTCACAGACCTATCTAACATATATTTGTAAGAGTTTTGTGTTGATTTCTGATCAGTACAAGGCCCTTGCCAAAAGTAGTGCATTTACATAGGGAATAGGGCCCAGCCTTGGTCTAGACCAGAGGTGGGCAAACTTTTTGACTCGCGGGCCACAATGGGTTCTAAAATTTGACAGAGGGGTCAGGAGCATTTGGAGGGAGTGTTTGGGCATATACTAAAGCATTAAATGTAGTGTGTGCAAACCTCATAGCACAGTAAGAACACTACAACCCAATTTATTAACTGTCTTTCAAATGTGAAAAATAGCCCTTATCAGTTAATACATTTGTCTCAAGGAATATGCAAGATATGGCATTTACATACTATTTCGGAGATACTGGGAGGAGGAAATGTAAATAGATTAAAATAACATACGCACTGTGATTTATCAAGATTGCGTCTGTTTTTAATAAGTTTCAATCGAAGGTGCAAAGTTAAAGAAATCAACATTTATTGAAAAATGGAATCACTTTCAACATTCAAAACATATTATTACACAACGAAATACTCAAGCTCAATAATATCTACTTGTGTTAAACTCCGCAAAATCATGGATGGATTGTCCTGACCGCGCATCTACAAACTCGCCACGGACGCCAGCCTTCACGCAAAACAGTACACGTGTATCGTTGCAAGCACACAGACATAGGCTGTATTAAATATCAGCTGAAAATTTAAATTAAGAGCGATGTGGTGTTAATTAGGGCTGTAGCCGTTGCGTCTAGACAGTTGCTCTTAATTAAAAGTTCCAAACTTTCCATATGCATTTTTTCATAACACAGCAGAAAAACTCACCATTTCAGTGGGAACAGTGTTGTTGGTCTCCCTTTTTGCCAGTGCATCAAAGTCTGGAGTTAGTTTTGTTGTGGCAATTCTCAGGACAGATCTGAGGTGTTGGTCAGTTAACTTGGATCTGTGATGGGCTTTGTTGATTTTCATGACGCTAAACGTCTGCTCACACACGTAGGGCCAAACAACACCAGCATCTTCTGCGCCGTCCTCCGGAGGAGCAGTAGCCGCCCGTTCTTGTGTTGACTGCTTGCTAGCATAGTTTGCATGCTTCGTGGCAAAGTGACGGCTGATATTGTACTCTTTGAAAACCGCAACAGCTTCTTGGCATATCAGACATACAGCCGTTGATCGGACTTCAGTGAAGAAGTATTTTGTTGTCCACTCCTTATTAAACACTCGGCATTCGCTGTCCACTTTCCTTCTCTTTGGTCCGCTCATTTTCACAGAAGGGCTTAATGGTGACGTGAAACCAGTGAAAATTAAAGTGAAATAAAGAGAAATACGCGCCACTCCAACAACGGTCAATGTGTTTTGAGTGCGCCATCTATTGGGGAAACGTGGGCATTGCAGGGAAAGGGGGAAAAAGGAGGTTTTTACTATAATTTGGACAAGTTCGGCGGGCCGGATTAAAAAGCCTAACGGGCCGTATGTGGCCCGCGGGCCGTAGTTTGCCCATGTCTGGTCTAGACAGTAGTTCATTACGTAGGGAATAGGTCCCAGCCTTGGTCTAGACAGTAGTGCATTACATAGACAGTAGTGCATTACATAGGGAATAGGGCCCAGCCTTGGTCTAGACAGTAGTTCATTACGTAGGGAATAGGTCCCAGCCTTGGTCTAGACAGTAGTGCATTACATAGACAGTAGTGCATTACATAGGGAATAGGGCCCAGCCTTGGTCTAGACAGTAGTTCATTACGTAGGGAATAGGTCCCAGCCTTGGTCTAGACAGTAGTGCATTACATAGACAGTAGTGCATTACATAGGGAATAGGGCCCAGCCTTGGTCTAGACAGTAGTGCATTACATAGACAGTAGTGCATTACATAGGGAATAGGGCCCAGCCTTGGTCTAGACAGTAGTTCATTACATAGGGAATAGGGCCCAGCCTTGGTCTAGACAGTAGTTCATTACATAGACAGTAGTGCATTACATAGGGAATAGGGCCCAGCCTTGGTCTAGACAGTAGTTCATTACGTAGGGAATAGGTCCCAGCCTTGGTCTAGACAGTAGTGCATTACATAGACAGTAGTGCATTACATAGGGAATAGGGCCCAGCCTTGGTCTAGACAGTAGTTCATTACATAGGGAATAGGGCCCAGCCTTGGTCTAGACAGTAGTTCATTACATAGGGAATAGGGCCCAGCCTTGGTCTAGACAGTAGTTCATTACATAGGGAATAGGGCCCAGCCTTGGTCTAGACAGTAGGTACTAATTTCTTTCCTCCTGTTCCACCTAAAGCTTCATGGCAGGAAGCAGCACATCAGAGCCCTACTGATCGACAGAGTTATGCTACAGCATGAGGTAGGACCTCTGTCGGTCTCTATCTCGCTCTCTGTCTCGCTTGCTCTGTCTCGCTCGCTCTCTGTCTCGCTCGCTCTCTGTCTCGCTCGCTCTCTGTCTCGCTCGATCTGTGTCTCTCTCGCTCTGTGTCTCTCTCGCTCTGTGTCTCTCTCGCTCTGTGTCTCTCTCGCTCTGTGTCTCTCTCTCGCTCTGTGTCTCTCTCTCGCTCTGTGTCTCTCTCTCGCTCTGTGTCTCTCTCTCGCTCTGTGTGTGTGTGCTATCCATTCTCAAGTGTCTGCTGCTGTCATGGAATAATCTGTCCGTGTTTCTATTACCCCTGGTAGGAACCCAGCTGCTGTTTAACTGTCATGTGTTTTGTGTTGTCCAGCTTCGTAAGCTAACAGTGGAGGGGTGTGAGTACAGGAGTATCCACCAGGAACTGATGAGGGATCTGCTGAGGCTATCCACCAGCACCTACAGTCAGGTTAGCCCAGTTCACTGTTTTAGAGTTCACTCCCCCACACGTTTGTTTTAGAGTTCACTCCCCCACACACGTTTGTTTTAGAGTTCACTCCCCCACACACGTTTGTTTTAGAGTTCACTCCCCCACACACGTTTGTTTTAGAGTTCACTCCCCCACACACGTTTGTTTTAGAGTTCACTCCCCCACACACGTTTGTTTTAGAGTTCACTCCCCCACACACGTTTGTTTTAGAGTTCACTCCCCACACACGTTTGTTTTAGAGTTCACTCCCCCACACACGTTTGTTTTAGAGTTCACTCCCACACACACGTTTGTTTTAGAGTTCACTCCCCCACACACGTTTGTTTTAGAGTTCACTCCCCCACACACGTTTGTTTTAGAGTTCAGGAAAATGGTGTCAGGAAAGTAACCTCACATTCAATGTCAACAAAACAAAGGAGATGATTGTGGACTTCAGGAAACAGCAGAAGGAGCAGCCCCCTATCTACATTGACGGGACAGTAGTGGAGAGTAGTGGAGTGGTGGAGAGGGTGGAAAGTTCCTCGGCGTACACATCACTGACAAACTGAAATGGTCCACCCACACAGACAGCTTCGTGAAGAAGGCGCATCAGCGTCTCTTCAAGCTCAGGAGGCTGAAGAAATTTGGCTTGTCACCAAAAACACTCACAAACTTTTACAGATGCACAATCGAGAGCATCCTGTCGGGCTGTATCACCACCTGGTACAGCAGCTGCTCCGCCCACAACCGTAAGGCTCCCCAGAGGGTAGTGAGGCCTGCACAACGCATCACCAGTGGAAAACTACCTGGTCTCCAGGACACATACACTACCTGAGCCACTGCCTGTTCACCCCACTA
This sequence comes from Oncorhynchus masou masou, assembly GCF_036934945.1. Taxonomy (NCBI): domain Eukaryota; kingdom Metazoa; phylum Chordata; class Actinopteri; order Salmoniformes; family Salmonidae; genus Oncorhynchus; species Oncorhynchus masou. The sequence goes on from NC_088235.1 coordinate 15,163,431, forward strand.
TCATCCAGAAGGCGAGGTCAGTACAGGTGCATCAAAGCGGGACCGAGAGACTGAAAAACAGCTTCTGTCTCAAGGCCATCAGGCTGTTAAACAGCCACCACTAACATTGAGTGGCTGCTGCCAACATACTGACACAACTCCAGCCACTTTAATAATGGAAAAATTGATGTAATCAATTTATCACTTGCCACTTTATATTATATAATATTTACTTACCCTAAATTACTCATCTCATATGTATATACTGTACGCTATACCATCTACTGCATCTTGCCATCTTTATATAATTAAATGTATCACTAGCCACTTTAAACAATGCCACTTTATATAATGTTCTCATACCCCACATTACTCATCTCATATGTATATACTGTACTCTATACCATTGACTGCATCTTGCCTATGCCGTTCAGCCATCACTCATTTATATATTTTTATGTACATATTCATATTCATTCCTTTTCACTTGTGTGTATAAGGTAGTTGTGAAATTGTTAGGTTATATTACTTGTTAGATATTACTGCTGTCACGTTCTGACCATCGTTCGTGTGTGTGTTTTCCTTGTTTTAGTGTTGGTCAGGACGTGAGCTGGGTGGGCATTCTATGTTGTGTGTCTGGTTTGTCCATTTCTATGTTAGGCCTGATATGGTTCCCAATCAGAGGCAGGTGTTAGTCATTTTCTCTGATTGGGAACCATATTTAGGTAGCCTGTTTTGTGTTTGTGGCAACAGATAGGACTGTTTTGGTTTTTTCACGTTTCTTGTTTTATGTAGTCAGTTGTTCATGTGTACATTACATATTAAAAAGAACCATGGACACTTACCACACACATTTTGGTCCTCTGATCCTTTTCGCCTCTCCTCTTCGGAAGTAGAGGAGGAAATCCCTTACAGAATCACCCACCAACCAAGGACCAAGCGGCGTGGTAAACAGAGGCAGCAGCAACAGCAACAGCAGGAGAAGCGACAGGTGCAGCAGGAGCAACAGCAGAAGCAGCAGCAGCAGGAGTGCCGCCAGTCTGCCCAGTGCCGCCAGTCTGCCCAGTGCCACCAGTCTGCCCAGTGCCGCCAGTCTGCCCAGCGCCGCCAGTCTGCCCAGCGCCGCCAGTCTGCCCAGCGCCGCCAGTCTGCCCAGCGCCGCCAGTCTGCCCAGCGCCAGTCAGCCAGGATCTGCCAGAACTGCCAGTCAGCCAGGATCTGCCAGAACTGCCAGTCAGCCAGGATCTGCCAGAACTGCCAGTCAGCCAGGATCTGCCAGAACTGCCAGTCAGCCAGGATCTGCCAGAACTGCCAGTCAGCCAGGATCTGCCAGAACTGCCAGTCAGCCAGGATCTGCCAGAACTGCCAGTCAGCCAGGATCTGCCAGAACTGCCAGTCAGCCAGGATCCGCCAGGATCTGCCAGAACTGCCAGGATCCGCCAGTCAGCCAGGATCTTCCAGATCCGCCAGTCAGCCAGGATCCGCCAGTCAGCCAGGATCCGCCATTCAGCCAGGATCCGCCATTCAGCCAGGATCTGCCAGAACTGTCAGTCAACCAGGATCCGCCATTCAGCCAGGATCCGCCATTCAGCCAGGATCCGCCATTCAGCCAGGATCCGCCATTCAGCCAGGATCCGCCATTCTGCCAGGATCCGCCATTCAGCCAGGATCTGCCAGGATCCGCCATTCAGCCAGGATCCGCCAGGATCCGCCATTCAGCCAGGATCCGCCATTCAGCCAGGATCCGCCTTCCAGCCAGGATCCGCCTTCCAGCCAGGATCCGCCTTCCAGCCAGGATCCGCCAGTCAGCCAGGATCCGCCATTCAGCCAGGATCCGCCATTCAGCCAGGATCCGCCATTCAGCCAGGATCTGCCAGGATCCGCCAGTCAGCCAGGATCCGCCATTTAGCCAGGATCTGCCAGAACTGCCAGTCAGCCAGGATCCGCCAGGATCTGCCGGAACCGACAGTCAGCCAGGATCTGACGGAACCGCCAGTCAGCCAGGATCTGACGGAACCGCCAGCCAGCCAGGATCTGCTCGATTCATCAACCTGCCTGAGCTTCCTCTCAGTCCTGAGCTTCCTCTCAGTCCTGAGCTTCCTCTCAGTCCTGAGCTTCTTCTCAGTCCTGAGCTTCTTCTCAGTCCTGAGCTGCCCCTCAGTCCGGAGCTGCTCCTCAGTCCAGTGTGGCCCGTTGTTAGGGTTCCTAGGCCAAGGTTAGCGGCGAGGGTTGCCACTCAAGGGACGCTAAGGAAGGGGACTAAGACAATTATGGAGTGGGGTCCACGTCCAGCGCCAGAGCCTCCACCGCGGACAGATGCCCACCCAGACCCTCCCCTATAGGTTTAGGTTGTGTGTTCGGAGTCCGCACCTTGGGGGGGGGTACTGTCACGTTTTGACCATCGTTCGTGTGTGTTTTCCTTGTTTTAGTTTTGGTCAGGACGTGAGCTGGGTGGGCATTCTATGTTGTGTGTCTGGTTTGTCCATTTCTATGTTAGGCCTGATATGGTTCTCAATCAGAGGCAGGTGTTAGTCATTGTCTCTGATTGGGAACCATATTTAGGTAGCCTGTTTTGTGTTTGTGGCACCAGATAGGACTGTTTTGTTTTTTTCACGTTTCTTGTTTTGTAGATTGTAGTACTTTCATCTTTATTAAAGATGCACAAAACTAACCACGCTGCATTTTGGTCCGCCTCTCTTTCCCCACAAGAAAACCATTACAACTGCATTGTCGGAACTAGAAGCACAAGCATTTCGCTACATTTGCATTAACACCTGTGTATGTGACATACATTTGATTTAATTTTAATAGTTATTGCTTAAGCTATGTGATTTGAGGGAGTCTACAGGAAGAGCTATATTTGACATAATTGACACTTAAATGAAGAAGAGGAGCGTTCCGTGATCCAATTGTGTGAGTTTTGCAGCAGATAATGCTGCTGTCATGTAAGGTCTGGGTATTTAGGGGTGGCAGCACTTCTGAAGACCCGAAATGAAAATGTGTACTTGGTTGCCATTTGATACACATAGCTGCAGAGAGGGCGTCGAGGCAGCTCAGTCTTAATACTGAAGACTTTCTCTTAACCATCTTTTACTATCTCGACAAGTGTAGCAAGAGGAATGCTTCTCTGGGTGACCTACGGATCCCGTGTGACACTGATGTCAGGAAGATTATGAAGCGGGTATCTGCAAGATGGTTGTCCCTTGGCCAGTGTATCTACAAATCCCCCGCCTGGCTCTACAAATCACCAGCCTGGCTCTACAGATCCCCAGCCTGGCTCTACAAATCCCCAGCCTGGCTCTACAAATCCCCCGCCTGGCTCTACAAATCCCCCGCCTGGCTCTACAAATCCCCCGCCTGGCTCTACAAATCCCCCGCCTGGCTCTACAAATCCCCCACATGGCTCTACAAATCCCCCGCCTGGCTCCTCCGAACCTCCACCTGGCTCCTCCGAGCCCCCACCTGAATCCTCCGATCCCCCACCTGAATCCTCCGAGCCCCCACCTGGCTCCTTTGGAAGCAAAGTCACGCCATCCTCCATCAAATGTGGACCTGCTGACAAAATCTTCGACCTGACTCTGTTCAAGCAAAGGGATATCAGGGACAAAGTGGCAGAAAAAGTAAAAGAAGGACCAAAAGATCTTACCAAACCTGAGAAAGTCTTGAAAATTCTCACAGATCCTGTATCAAAAATCTAAGCATACTTTTTACAGAGAGCCATGCCAAGTTTTTGATGTCGGAAATCTGATTCTACAACGAGAGGATATATACCCAAAATACCTCCGTTTGTTGGTCACGTTATGGTGAGAAATCTGATTCTACAACGAGAGGATATATACCCAAAATACCTCCGTTTGTTGGTCACGTTATGGTGAGAAATCTGATTCTACATGAGAGGATATATACCCAAAATACCTCCGTTTGTTGGTCACGTTATGTTGAGAAATCTGATTCTACAACGAGAGGATATATACCCAAAATACCTCCGTTTGTTGGTCACGTTATGTTGAGAAATCTGATTCTACAACGAGAGGATATATACCCAAAATACCTCCTTTTGTTGGTCACGTTATGTTGAAATCTGATTCTACAACGAGAGGATATATACCCAAAATACCTCTGTTTGTTGGTCACGTTATGTTGAGATCTGATTCTACAACGAGAGGATATATACCCAAAATACCTCCGTTTGTTGGTCACGTTATGGTGAGAAATCTGATTCTACAACGAGAGGATATATACCCAAAATACCTCCGTTTGTTGGTCACGTTATGTTGAGATCTGATTCTACAACGAGAGGATATATACCCAAAATACCTCTGTTTGTTGGTCACGTTATGTTGAGATCTGATTCTACAACGAGAGGATATATACCCAAAATACCTCTGTTTGTTGGTCACGTTATGGTGAGAAATCTGATTCTACAACGAGAGGATATATACCCAAAATACCTCCGTTTGTTGGTCACGTTATGTTGAGATCTGATTCTACAACGAGAGGATATATACCCAAAATACCTCCGTTTGTTGGTCACGTTATGTTGAGATCTGATTCTACAACGAGAGGATATATACCCAAAATACCTCCGTTTGTTGGTCACGTTATGGTGAGAAATCTGATTCTACAACGAGAGGATATATACCCAAAATACCTCCGTTTGTTGGTCACATTATGTTGAGATCTGATTCTACAACGAGAGGATATATACCCAAAATACCTCTGTTTGTTGGTCACGTTATGTTGAGATCTGATTCTACAACGAGAGGATATATACCCAAAATACCTCCTTTTGTTGGTCACGTTATGGTGAGAAATCTGATTCTACAACGAGATGAGAAATCCACCGGACATAGCGGCCACGACAACGGCAAAAAAAAATCCAAATTATATCCATAATATCGACAGAACCATGGCAAACGTTTTTTTATAATCAATCCTCAAGTTGTTTTTCAAATATCTATTCGATAATATATCAACCGGGACAATTGGCTTTTCAGTAGGAGCGAGAGGAAAAATGACTACCTTTATCTTTTACTCAAGAATCACTCTGAGAGCCCTCAGCTGGCCACCTACGCAATATAGTCATTTACGCTCATTCTTCAACATAAAGGCGTGAAACTACGTTGCTGTAGACACCTTAGGGAATACGTAGAAAAATGAATCTGGTTGATATCCCTTTAAATGGGGGATAGGCATGCATAGGAACACAACGGTTTCAAAATAAGAGGCACTTCCTGATTGGATTTTCCTCAGGGTTTCGCCTGCAATATCAGTTCTGTTATACTCGCAGACAATATTTTGACAGTTTTGGAAACTTTAGAGTGTTTTCTATCCTAAGCTGTCAATTATATGCATATTCTAGCATCTGGTCCTGCAAATCTGTCTAGGGAAATGATTTCCTGAACGTTTGAAGGTCTCCAGGTGATTTGTTCTCACCCACTGTTTCCTATAATAGCTTTTTGTTTTTTATTATGGGCAACGTGTTTATTTGATACTGATGCTGTTCTTCAAACATTTGTTCTTATCATATCAGAGTTGAATAAATAATAATAGTGTATAAGACTTTTGTACATTTTGTACCTAAACCTAAACAAATAATGTATTTGTTTAATAAAATAAAAAAAGCTCCAGAAAAACGGCCTTTTGTGTTCTTTCTAATTGCATCTTGTTAGTGACTTTTACCATATGTTTAAATGGAATGCTGTCAAGAAAGAAAGTATTCCCATCGATTTTATATGCCCGATTTGGTACAATTCTATAATTGCTATCAGACTCACAAACAGCGCATGCCACACGCTTCTGGTACTCTAAAAAGTGGTACAGGGCTGGCAGGTCTGTAAATGGCACATATAATATCATATATTGTACCTCAAAACATATTGGAGGAGAAGTCTGAACAATGGGTTTTGTCTTTTGTTTTTTGAGGAAGTGGAGAGGATAGACGATGCAAGGAATCAAGGAAAATCTATTAAGAAAGAAACACCATTTGAGTGTCTCTCCCCCCATGTGTGCTCCTCCAGGTGCGTAGCCGGGCTCAGAGTGTGCTGTTCACGGCTCTGGGAACCTATAACTTCTGCTGCAGGGACGTGATCCCCCGTGTGCTGGAGTTCCTGGAACCAGACCGCTCCGACGTCACACAGCAGCAGTTCAAAGTAGGACTGTCTCTGTCCTGTCTCGCTCTCTGTCCTGTCTCGCTCTCTGTCCTGTCTCGCTCTCTGTCCTGTCTCGCTCTCTGTCCTGTTTCTCCAATACTCTTATTCTGTCCACACACACACACGCACACACGCACACGCACACACACACACACGGTCGAGGCTGGTTATTGCAAATTGATTGATCAATTAATTGATTAATTGTTGACCAATCGATTGATTGAGTCATTTTTTGATCAATCAGCTGACTAAATTATTGTTTGACTGACTGATTGAATGAATGTGAATGAAAATACTTATTTTCCACCATAATTTGCAAATAAATTCATAAAAAAATCCTACAATGTGATTTTCTGGATTTGTTTTTTGTTCTTCTAATTTTGTCCGTCTTAGTTGAAGTGTACCTATGATGAAAATTACAGGCCTCTCTCATCTTTTTAAGTGGGAGAACTTGCACAATTGGTGGCTGACTAAATACTTTTTTGCCCCACTGTAAATGGAGAAAATTTTAAATAACTGATCCCTCTTCCTTCTATTGCCCCATCCTTCATTGTCTTTATCCTTCCTCATCTCTCTCCGCTCTCCCTCCTCTCGTTCTCTCTCCTCCCGCTCTCTCTCTCCTCCCGCTCTCTCTCTCCTCCCGCTCTCTCTCTCCTCTCGCTCTCTCTCTCTCCTCTCGCTCTCTCCTCTCGCTCTCTCTCTCCTCGCTCTGCTCTCTCTCCTCTCTCTGCCTCTCTCCTCTCGCTCTCTCTCTCCTCTCGCTCTCTCTCTCCTCTTGCTCTCTCTCTCCTCTCGCTCTCTCTCTCCTCTTGCTCTCTCTCTCTCTCCTCTCGCTCTCTCTCCTCTTTCTGCTCTCTGCTCTCTCTGCCTCTCTCCTCTCGCTCTCTCTCTCCTCTCTCGCTCTCTCTCTGCTCTCTCTCCCTCTCTCTCCTGCTCCTCTCGCTCTCTCTCCTCTCGCTCTCTCTCTCTCTCTCTCCTCTCTCTCTCGCTCTCTCTCTCTTCTCTCTCGCTCTCTCTCTCTCCTCTCGCTCTCTCCTCTCGCTCTCTCTCCTCTCGCTCGCTCTCTCTCCTCTCGCTCTGCTCTCTCTCTCTCTCTCGCTCTCTCTCTCCTCTCGCTCTCTCTCTCCTCTTGCTCTCTCTCTCTCTCTCGCTCTCTCTCTCTCTTCTCTCGCTCTCTCTCTCCCTCTCTTGCTCTCTCTCTCCTCTCTCTCCTCTCGCTCTCTCTCTCCTCTTGCTCTCTCTCTCCTCTCGCTCTCTCTCTCTCTCGCTCTCTCTCTCGCTCTCTCTGCCTCTCTCTGCTCCTCTCCTCTCGCTCTCTTCTCGCTCTCTCTCCTCTCTCTCTCTCTCTGCTCTCTCACTCTCTCTCCTCCCCGCTCTCTCTCCTCCCGCTCTCTCTCCTCTTCTCGCTCTCTCTCTCTCCTCTCGCTCTCTCTCTCCGCTCTCGCTCTCTCTCTCCTCTCGCTCTCGCTCCTTCGCTCCTCTCGCTCTGCTCTCTCTCCTCGCTCTCTGCCTCTCTCCTCTCTCGCTCTCTCTCTCGCTCTCTCTCTCCTCTTGCTCTCTCTCTCCTCTTGCTCTCTCTCTCTCTCTTGCTCTCTCTCTCTCCTCTTGCTCTCTCTCTCCTCTCTCGCTCTCTCCTCTCCTCTCGCTCTCTCTCTCCTCTCGCTCTCTCTCTCGGGCGCTCTCTCTCCTCTCGGGCGCTCTCTCTCTCCTCTCGCTCTCTCTCTCCTCTCTCTCTCGGCGCTCTCTCTCTCTCCTCTCGGGCGCTCTCTCTCTCTCCTCTCGGGCGCTCTCTCTCTCTCCTCTCGGGCGCTCTCTCTCTCTCCTCTCGGGCGCTCTCTCTCTCTCCTCTCGGGCGCTCTCTCTCTCTCTCTCCTCGGGCGCTCTCTCTCTCTCTCGGGCGCTCTCTCTCTCCTCACGGCGCTCTCTCTCTCCTCTCGGGCGCTCTCTCTCTCTCACGGGCGCTCTCCGGGCGCTCTCTCTCGCGCTCTCTCTCTCCTCCCTCTCTCGCTCGCTCTCTCTCCTCTCCTCCCTCTCTCGCCTCGCTCTCTCTCTCGCCTCTCCTCTCGCTCGCGCTCTCTCTCCTCTCGCTCGCGTTCTCTCTCCTCTCGCTCGCGTTCTCTCTCCTCTCGCTCGCCTTCTCTCTCCTCTCGCTCACGTTCTCTCTCTCTCTCTCTCTAGGGTGCCTTATACTGTCTCTTGGGGAACCACAGTGGGGTGTGCCTGGCCAACCTGCACGACTGGGACTGCATCACCCTGACCTGGCCTGCCATCGTCCGCTCAGGACTTAGCTCAGCTATGTCCCTGGAGAAGCCCTCCATCGTCCGCCTGTTCGACGACCTCGCTGACAAGATCCACCGCCAGTACGAGACCATCGGCATAGACTTTGCTGTAAGAGTCTCTTCCTGCCTTTCCATTGGTCATAATTATCATTACAACCATCTGGGTTTTAATGACACCATGTCAACTTGATCTGAAGTGAAAGTAATAACGTCATGACATCATTACTGCAGCTCGAGACCTCGTCCTATATAACATGTATAATAATATCTGATTAAACCTCTTAACTGTAATGTAGATCCCATCAGAATGCCGTGCGGTGGCGGTGCAGCTCCAGACCTCTGGTGTTCCTCTGCCCCCGGAACCTGTCCCCTCAGACCAAGAAGAAGCAGAGGGCCTCAGGAAGCAGGAGGAGAAGAACTTAGACTCTGAACAGTGAGTACATATCTATTTTATCAGACAGCAAGAAGAGGTGTCCAGCTAAAGAATAAACACTACCATACTGTTGTTGGACTGTGCACAAAATCATCAACTTGCATTTGTATTGGTGTATTATTACACTAGCAAAGGTCGACCAGTTCCCATTGTTAAACTAATCGCTCAGTTATGTCTACAGTATAATGTCCACACACTTTCCAAACTACTACTGTGCTGTCTCCCTCAGGAAATATGACAAGCTGGTTGGTGAACTTCTGGACCGCCTCAATGACAGAAACATGTAGGTTCACCTCACCCCGATGACAGAAACATGTAGGTTCACCTCACCCCGATGACAGAAACATGTAGGTTCACCTCATCCCGATGACAGAAACGTGTAGGTTCACCTCATCCCGATGTCAGAAACGTGTAGGTTCACCTCATCCCGATGACAGAAACATGTAGGTTCACCTCATCCCGATGTCTGAGGCGTGTAGGTTCACCTCATCCCGATGACAGAAACATGTAGGTTCACCTCATCCCGATGTCAGACTGAGGCGTGTAGGTTCACCTCATCCCGATGACAGAAACATGTCGTCCCCATGACTGAGGCCTTTCACCTCATCCCGATGACAGAAACATGTAGGTTCACCTCATCCCGATGACAGAAACATGTAGGTTCACCTCATCCCGATGACTGAGGCCTGTAACCTCATCCCGATGACAGAAACATGTAGGTTCACCTCATCCCGATGACTGAGGCCTGTAGGTTCACCTCGTCCCGATGACTGAGGCCTGCAGGTTCACCTCATCCCGATGACTGAGGCCTGCAGAAACGTGTAGGTTCACCTCATCCCGATGACTGAGGCCTGCAGGTTCACGTCCCGATGACTGAGGCCTGCAGGTTCACCTCGTCCCGATGACTGAGGCCTGCGGGTTCACCTCGTCCCGATGACTGAGGCCTGCAGGTTCACCTCGTCCCCATCCGAGGCCTGACCTGACAGAAACATGTAGGTTCACCTCGTCCCAATGACTGAGGCCTGCAGGTTCACCTCGTCCCCATGACTGAGGCCTGCAGGTTCACCTCGTCCCGATGACAGAAACATGTAGGTTCACCTCGTCCCGATGACTGAGGCCTTTCACCTCGTCCCCATGACTGAGGCCTGCAGGTTCACCTCATCCCCATGACTGAGGCCTGTAGGTTCACCTCGTCCCGATGACTGAGGCCTGCAGGTTCACCTCGTCCCGATGACTGAGGCCTGCAGGTTCACCTCGTCCCGATGACTGAGGCCTGCAGGTTCAGAATGACTGAGGTAGGTTCACCTCATCCCCATGACTGAGGCCTGCAGGTTCACCTCGTCCCGATGACTGAGGCCTGCAGGTTCACCTCGTCCCGATGACTGAGGCCTGCAGGTTCACCTCGTCCCCATGACTGAGGCCTGCAGGTTCACCTCATCCCCATGACTGAGGCCTGCGGGTTCACCTCGTCCCGATGACTGAGGCCTGCAGGTTCACCTCGTCCCGATGACTGAGGCCTGCAGGTTCACCTCGTCCCGATGACCCTGCAGGTTCACCTGTCCCGATGACTGAGGCCTGCAGGTTCACCTCGTCCCGATGACTGAGGCCTGTGGGTTCACCTCGTCCCGATGACTGAGGCCTGCAGGTTCACCTCGTCCCGATGACTGAGGCCTGCGGGTTCACCTCGTCCCCATGACTGAGGCCTGCGGGTTCACCTCGTCCCGATGACAGAAACATGTAGGTTCACCTGATGACAGAAACATGTTCACCTCGTCCCGATGACTGAGGCCTGCAGACTGAGGCCTGCAGGTTCACCTCGTCCCGATGACTGAGGCCTGCAGGTTCACCTCGTCCCCATGACTGAGGCCTGCAGGTTCACCTCGTCTCGATGACTGAGGCCTGCAGGTTCACCGATGACTGAGGCCTGCGGGTTCACCTCGTCCCGATGACTGAGGCCTGCAGGTTCACCTCGTCCCGATGACTGGGGCCTCCCTCGTCCCGATGACTGACCGACGTTACAATAATATCCTGTCGGCTCTATTTCTTACATTTCTATCTTCAACATTTAAAATTCCACGAAATACCAAAATGTCTGTTGCTAATGGACGACTTCAGGCAGTTTCAAAACATTTTCCACCTCCTGAACACACCTGCTTTATGTTGCAGGCCCTGGAAGTTTGAGCACATTGCCATTGGCTTCATGTCTCTGTTACTGAGGGATGACCACCCCCTCCCCTCCCCCGCTGTCCTTTTCTTCGTCAAGAGCCTCAACCATGACTCCCTCCTGGTCCGCAAGGTGGGCACTGCCACAGCAACCTCTCTGTCCATATACACTCTCTGTCCATACACTTTGTCCATACACACGTAGAATCATTGACACTCAGTCATGCGTTCAGTTTCATTCACTACATTGAGATAAAGTAAAAGAGATCTCTTCAAGATGGCAGCAGTCAACAACATTTCACACACAAATACACTTATCTTTATACATGTATATTCTCACCTCTGCTGTGGACTTGAATCATTTTGGTATTTCATTGTAAGATAGAAACATCTTTATCCATGCATTTATTTCCCCACTAGGTGGCGATATCAGCTGTGGCAGGGATCATGAAGCAACTCAAGAGGCCACACAGAAAAGTACCAGTCAGCCCCAACACGCTCTGTAAGTAACCTGCACTTTGTCTCCTCACCAGTCCATTTACCTGGGTTTAAATAATATTTGTTTTGAACTGCGGTTGATTGTGTTTGCTCTGGCGCTGTAGAGCCAAAGGAATAGTCCCAAAATTGCAAACCCTGTCCACCTGGCACTCCAGGCAGGCTGAATCAAAGCATTTGAAAGAAAACAAATACTATTTGACCCCTGGTCAGATTTATAACAGCAGGGTTTGCACAAGGTGCTTAAACTGCTTGAATTTGGCACTCTGAAATTCAAGTACCGGAATACCTTGATAATCAGACCTTTTGTTGGTACTTGAAAAGTACTTGAGTTAAAATGAGGTGAGAACAGATCATTTTCAAATATATTTATGAAAAATATTAGAAAAATGTATTGGTCTTGCAAATGAATTTCCAGGCAGACTAGCGAGTTGTATTTCCCCACGTGTTTAGCTCTGTGTTTGCCAGGCGGGCTCGCTCATTCCACCCACAATGCCACTCAGCCAGGCCATACCTCACATCCACAGCTGAAATGCACAATGTAGATTCAATTCTGCCTTGGAATCTTTTTTTTCAGCTCATGAAACATTGGACCAACACTTTACATGTTGTAATTCTGTTCAGTGTAGTTTACTCACCACTACATCATTGGACCCCTCCAACCCACTCCTTGTAAGGTGCAAAAAATGACTCAAAGTTTGTCATTGGGTGAATAAGCCCTGAAGAGCCACATGAAGGGGGAATGACAATGCTGCATTCTGCGCTAGTGCCTGTTCTACATTGTGACTTTTTCTGCAACAACCTCCAGAGCTTCACGGGGAGCCCGCAATTTTCTGCTTTATCAAGTGGCAGCCGTGCTCCTGCCATTCTGGTTGTCATTCATGTGCCGTTTTCTTCACACAGCCCACCCGCTCTTCTCCTGACCGGCAACACTAAAGCTGCCAGTCTACAGCACAGTCATTAAGCTGGAATTGTGTAGTAATGTGAATAGGAATTGTGTGCACACCAGTAGGCATATCCATTAAATTCTGCTCATCAATACTTAAATGACATCGTCATTAGTGCTGACTTACCACTCATATATGTAGTAAGTAACTGAAACAACGTATTATTGCATAGAACTTGTTCCCCTCCCTCCCTCCTGTTGTGAGGTTGTGGTCGATATACTGCCATCTGGTGGCGACTGTAAACAATCACATAATATTCACGACTGCAAATTGATGATCCTAAAGATAAATGTTAGTGCTTCTGAAAAAACTTAAGTCCTGGAATTTAACTTGCCACTGCCTCCTGAGAACCCTGTAACAGATACATGCAGCTTATCTCACCACCTCCCTCTCTACCAAGTGGTTTGATAGCACAACTCAGGCCTGATAACCAGTGGCTCCAGTATAACAGTAACCTCATGGTCATCTCTCTTCCCTCTCTCCTTCTGTAACCACCTCTTCCCTCTCTACCAGGTGGTATGAAAGAGCTGGCTGGTTTGATGGATGTCAGGGGACAGGCCTGATAACCAGTGGCTCCAGTATAATTATTTGTAAGTCAGTAACCTCATGGTCATCTTGTTCCCTAGTTCCTTCTTCCTCCTACTTCCATCTGGTGGTATAGAAAGAATGGCTGGTTTGATGCAAATTGATGATCCTGATAAATGTTAGGCTTGAAAAAGTATAACAGTAACCTAATGGTCATCTCCTGTCCCTGTAACAGATACATCCTTCTTCCTCTTCTTCCCTCTCTACCAAGTGGTCTGATAGCAGGGGACAGGCCTGATAACCAGTGGCTCCAGTATAACAGTAACCTCATGGTCATCTCTCTTCCCTCTCCCTTCTTCCTCTTCTTCCCTCTCTACCAGGTGGTATGAAAGAGCTGGCTGGTTTGATAGCAGGCCTGATAACCAGTGGCTCCAGTATAACAGTAACCTCATGGTCATCTCTCTTCCCTCTCTCCTTCTTCCTCCTCTTCCCTCTCTACCAAGTGGTCTGAAAGAGCTGGGGTTTGACAGGCCTGATAACCAGTGGCTCCAGTATAACAGTAACCTCATGGTCATCTCTCTTCCCTCTCTCCTTCTTCCTCTTCTTCCCTCTCTACCAGGTGGTATGAAAGAGCTGGCTGGTTTGATAGCAGGGGACAGGCCTGATAACCAGTGGCTCCAGTATAACAGTAACCTCATGGTCATCTCTCTTCCCTCTCTCCTTCTTCCTCTTCTTCCCTCTCTACCAGGTGGTATGAAAGAGCTGGCTGGTTTGATAGCAGGGGACAGGCCTGATAACCAGTGGCTCCAGTATAACAGTAACCTCATGGTCATCTCTCTTCCCTCTCTCCTTCTTCCTCTTCTTCCCTCTCTACCAGGTGGTATGAAAGAGCTGGCTGGTTTGATAGCAGGGGACAGGCCTGATAACCAGTGGCTCCAGTATAACAGTAACCTCATGGTCATCTCTCTTCCCTCTCTCCTTCTTCCTCCTCTTCCCTCTCTATCAGGTGGTATGAAAGAGCTGGCTGGTTTGATAGCAGGGGACAGGCCTGATAACCAGTGGCTCCAGTATAACAGTAACCTCATGGTCATCTCTCTTCCCTCTCTCCTTCTTCCTCCTCTTCCCTCTCTACCAGGTGGTATGAAAGAGCTGGCTGGTTTGATAGCAGGGGACAGGCCTGATAACCAGTGGCTCCAGTATAACAGTAACCTCATGGTCATCTCTCTTCCCTCTCTCCTTCTTCCTCCTCTTCCCTCTCTACCAGGTGGTATGAAAGAGCTGGCTGGTTTGATAGCAGGGGACAGGCCTGATAACCAGTGGCTCCAGTATAACAGTAGCAGTCTGGTCCTCTCACTGCCTCTCTCCCTCTACCAGGTGGTCTAAAGGAGCCGGCTGGTCTGATAGCAGGGGACAGGCCTGATAACCAGTGGCTCCAGTATAACAGTAACCTCATGGTCATCTCTCTTCCCTCTCTCCTTCTTCCTCCTCTTCCCTCTCTACCAGGTGGTCTAAAAGAGCTGGCTGGTTTGATAGCAGGGGACAGGCCTGATAACCAGTGGCTCCAGTATAACAGTAGCCTCATGGTCATCTCTCTTCCCTCTCTCCTTCTTCCTCCTCTTCCCTCTCTACCAGGTGGTATGAAAGAGCTGGCTGGTCTGATAGCAGGGGACAGGCCTGATAACCAGTGGCTCCAGTATAACAGTAACCTCATGGTCATCTCTCTTCCCTCTCTCCTTCTTCCTCCTCTTCCCTCTCTACCAGGTGGTATGAAAGAGCTGGCTGGTTTGATAGCAGGGGACAGGCCTGATAACCAGTGGCTCCAGTATAACAGTAGCAGTCTGCCTCGTACCCAGCAGGACTGGGAGGGCTGTACGTTTGTAGAGAAGACTCACTGGGGATACTACAGCTGGCCACAGAAACTCATGATGTACGCTCCTTCTGAGGAGCAGCCCAAACAAGGACTGAGCAGGGAGGAGATGACAGAGGTGAGGAGATGACACACACACACACAATGGCCACAGTCCGGTGCTCTACCCTTGTCCCGAAGTGTGCACTCCTACACTCCCCCTCATGGATGTAAAATGAATTTATTAGTGTAAGGAATATGGTGGAAACTCCCTCCAGCCATGCATGCTTCCAATGCTTTTGAAATGCATGAGTGGGAGTGACAACGGCACACTTCTGGCTGAAGGGTAGAGAATCAGAATGCGTTCTCTCACTCTTGGAAAATGTATGTAACATCCTCTACTGTAAAAGGTGATATCTCATGTCCACTGTTATAACTGTTTTGTTTCTTCCCTCCAGCGAGAGCAGATCATCTACGACCACTTCTCAGATCCAGGATTCATCAACCAGCTGATTGAGTTCCTCTCTCTGGAGGACCGCAAGGGCAAGGACAAGTTCAGTCCCCGCAGGTTCTGCCTTTTCAAGGTGAGGGAGACACAGATCAGGATTTAACACTCACCCAATCTCAAAGGTCTTTCCTGAACCCTCATTGATACCTTGTTTCCTCTCTTCAAATGGTCTCCTTGCTTCCCTCTGACTTTTTCAAATGTAAACTGGGTGAGCATGAAAGATAGAAGCTACGTAAACGAGGGAAGACTTCTGAGAATGAACCTAGACAGTTTTTGTAGGCTAAGAATATGGTTGGAATGGTGGAATGGTGCTGCAATGGACAGCTGTCGCTTTACAGGCTCCTGACCAAGTCTGCTATTTTGGGTGTTTCTCTTTTTTTCACTGATCTTAACTTTATTTATACATAATGTTTCTTCCATCATTTCCTATGACCAAAAATAACTTCTGGACATCAGCACAGCGATCAATAACCTCAATTTTGATCATATTTCTACTTCAACAAGTCGGTGGCGCAGGACCACCAACTCTCGGAAGAGAAAGAGATGACGTGAGAGACCTGTGGGCACCCTGACGAAACTACTTCGGAGACTATATAAACCGCCTATACGCTCTGTTCTATTGGCGAATGTACAATCACAGGACAACAGACTGGACAAGTGCCATTCGAGACGATCCTATCAACGGGACCTTAAGAACTGTAATGTCCTATGTTTCTCGGCGTCGGGGCTGAACAAGGACAGGGATAATAATATACATCTAGCTGTATTTTATGTATCTGACATAACGGGGGGAGGTGTGTGTCTCATGGTTAACAACAGCTGGTGCGTGATCTCTAATATTAAGGAAGTCTTGAGGTTCTGCTCGCTTGAATACCTTAATATCATAGATGTAGACCATAGTTTTTATAAATGTTTTGTAGCTGTCTATTTACCACAACAAACCAATGCGCTGTATAAGGCCATAAGCAAACAAGAAAATGCTCATCTAGAGACGGCGCTCTGATTGGCCTGTGATTTTAATGTAGGCAAACTGAACTCCGCTATACCTCATTTCTACCAGCATGTCACTTATGCAACTTGACGAAAATAAGCTCTAGATCTCCTTTACTCCACACACAGAAATTCATACAAAGCTCTCCCTCGCCCTCCAGTTGGTTAATCCGACCACAACTTTATCCTCCTGATTCCTGCTTACAAACAAAAACTCAAACAGGAAGTACCAGTGACGCGCCCAATAAGGAAGTGGTCTGGTGAAGCGGATGCTTAGCTACAGGACTGTTGTGCTACCACAGACTGGAATATGTTCCGTTATTCATCCGATGGCATTGAGGAGTTTACCACATCAGTCACCAGCTTTATTAATAAGTGCATCTATGACATCGTCCCCACAGTGAACGTACACACATATCCCAACCAGAAGCCATGGATTACAGGCAATATCCGCACTGAGCTGAAGGCTAGAGCCGGACGCTTTCAAGAAGTGGGACACCAATCCGGAAGCTTATGAGAACTCCCTCAATGACTTCTGACTGGCCATCAAACAGGCAAAGCATCCCCACTGCCCTCTCCCACCTGGACAGGAACATGCTGTGAGTATGCTGTTCATTGACTACAGCTCAGCGTTCAACAACATAGTGCCCTCAAGCTCATCACTAAGCTAAGGACCCTGGGACTGAACACCTTCTACAAATGGATCCAATGAGACAGCCTATAAGTAGGACGGCAGAGACCTGGAAGTGTGGTGCCAGTACAACAACCTCTCCCTCAACGTCAGCAAGACAAACAGGCTCCACACCAACCAACACTGAAAAGGTTTGACATGGGCCCTCCCGGACCTCTATACCAGGCCAGGCGGTGTTAGAGGAAGGCCCAAAGAATTGTCAGACTGCAGACACCCAAGTCATAGACTGTTCTTTCTGCTACCGCATGGCAAACTGTACAGATGCACCAAGCCTGGAACCAACAGGACCCTGAACAGCTTCTACCCCCAAGCACCAGTTAGCCTTGAGCTAGGCCCATATACCAGCTAATTCTAGGGCTACAATACCTCTTGCCAATTGGTCTGGACCCTTAGTTGTCGACGCGGAGACCCGCCGATCTAGCACGACTGGTCTGCAGAAGTGGTCGCACCTGGCTTTTCCATTGCAATGTTGCCGAAGACCCATCTTCTTCCCCGGCCCGCTAGCATTCTAAGCACTGTCTCCCCCACTCACCTAGCGAAGTACTGACTACTGAACTTATTTTTTCTCTTTTTGCACCCTAGTATCTCTACTTGCACATCATCATCTGAACATCTATCACTCCAGTGTTAATGCAAATTGTAATTATTTCGCCACTATGGCCTATTTATTGCCTTACCTCCCTAATCTTACTACATTTGCACACACTGTATATAGATTTTTCTATTGTGGTTTGTTTCAATTGTGTTATTGACTGTACATTTGTTTATCCCATGTGTTAATATTAATAATAAATTGTTTTTTGTACATGTGCATATTACTTAGTACATGGTACTCCCTGTATATAGACAAGTTATTACCTCGTAACACCTGCACATACTTAGTACTGGTACTTCTGTATATAGACAAGTTATTACCTCGTAACACCTGCACATTGACTTAGTACTGGTACTTCCTGTATATAGACAAGTTATTACCTCGTAACACCTGCACATTGACTTAGTGCTGGTACTTCCTGTATATAGACAAGTTATTACCTCGTAACACCTGCACATTGACTTAGTGCTGGTACTTCCTTCCATATAGTATATAGACAACTTAGTTATTACCTCGTAACACCTGCACATTGATTAGTGCTGGTACTTCCTGTATATAGACAAGTTATTACCTCGTAACACCTGCACATTGACTTAGTGCTGGTACTTCCTGTATATAGACAAGTTATTACCTCGTAACACCTGCACATTGACTTAGTGCTGGTACTTCCTGTATATAGACAAGTTATTACCTCGTAACACCTGCACATTGACTTAGTGCTGGTACTTCCTGTATATAGACAAGTTATTACCTCGTAACACCTGCACATTGACTTAGTGCTGGTACTTCCTGTATATAGACAAGTTATTACCTCGTAACACCTGCACATTGACTTAGTGCTGGTACTCTCTGTATATAGACAAGTTATTACCTCGCTGGACTTAGTGCTGGTACTTCCTGTATATAGACAAGTTATTACCTCGTAACACCTGCACATTGACTTAGTGCTGGTACAAGTTATTACCTGTAACACCTATGACTTAGTGCTGGTACATAGACAAGTTATTACCTCGTAACACCTGCACATTGACTTAGTGCTGGTACTTCCTGTATATAGACAAGTTATTACCTCGTAACACCTGCACATTGACTTAGTGCTGGTACTCTCTGTATATAGACAAGTTATTACCTCGTAACACCTGCACATTGACTTAGTGCTGGTACTCTCTGTATATAGACAAGTTATTACCTCGTAACACCTGCACATTGACTTAGTGCTGGTACTCTCTGTATATAGACAAGTTATTACTCGTAACACCTGCACATTGACTTAGTGCTGGTACTTCCTGTATATAGACAAGTTATTACCTCGTAACACCTGCACATTGACTTAGTGCTGGTACTCTCTGTATATAGACAAGTTATTACCTCGTAACACCTGCACATTGACTTAGTGCTGGTACTCTCTGTATATAGACAAGTTATTACCTCGTAACACCTGACATTGACTTAGTGCTGGTACTCTCTGTATATAGACAAGTTATTACTCGTAACACCTGCACATTGACTTAGTGCTGGTACTCTCTGTATATAGACAAGTTATTACCTCGTAACACCTGCACATTGACTTAGTGCTGGTACTTCCTGTATATAGACAAGTTATTACCTCGTAACACCTGCACATTGACTTAGTGCTGGTACTTCTGTATATAGACAAGTTATTACCTCGTAACACCTGCACATTGACTTAGTGCTGGTACTTCATATAGACAAGTTATTACCTCGTAACACCTGCACATTGACTTAGTGCTGGTACTTCCTGTATATAGACAAGTTATTACCTTAACACCTGCACATTGACTTAGTGCTGGTACTTCCTGTATATAGACAAGTTATTACCTCGTAACACCTGCACATTGACTTAGTGCTGGTACTTCCTGTATATAGACAAGTTATTACCTCGTAACACCTGCACATTGACTTAGTGCTGGTACTCTCTGTATATAGACAAGTTATTACCTCGTAACACCTGCACATTGACTTAGTGCTGGTACTTCCTGTATATAGACAAGTTATTACAACACCTGCACATTGACTTACTGGTACTCATATAGACAAGTTATTACCTCGTAACACCTGCACATTGACTTAGTGCTGGTAGCTCTGTATATAGACAAGTTATTACCTCGTAACACCTGCACATTGACTTAGTGCTGGTACTCTCTGTATATAGACAAGTTATTACCTCGTAACACCTGCACATTGACTTAGTGCTGGTACTCTCTGTATATAGACAAGTTATTACCTCGTAACACCTGCACATTGACTTAGTGCTGGTACTCTCTGTATATAGACAAGTTATTACCTCGTAACACCTGCACATTGACTTAGTGCTGGTACTCTCTGTATATAGACAAGTTATTACCTCGTAACACCTGCACATTGACTTAGTGCTGGTATGGACAAGTTATTACCTCGTAACACCTGCACATTGACTTAGTGCTGGTACTCTCTGTATATAGACAAGTTATTACCTCGTAACACCTGCACATTGACTTAGTGCTGGTACTCTCTGTATATAGACAAGTTATTACCTCGTAACACCTGCACATTGACTTAGTGCTGGTACTTCTGTATATAGACAAGTTATTACCTCGTAACACCTGCACATTGACTTAGTGCTGGTACTGTATATAGACAAGTTATTACCTCGTAACACCTGCACATTGACTTAGTGCTGGTACTCTCTGTATATAGACAAGTTACAAGTTAGGAACACCTGCACATTGACTTAGTGCTGGTACTGTATATAGACAAGTTATTACCTCGTAACACCTGCACATTGACTTAGTGCTGGTACTTCTGTATATAGACAAGTTATTACCTCGTAACACCTGCACATTGACTTAGTGCTGGTACTCTCTGTATATAGACAAGTTATTACCTCGTAACACCTGCACATTGACTTAGTGCTGGTACTCTCTGTATATAGACAAGTTATTACCTCGTAACACTGGACTTAGTGCTGGTACTTCCTGTATATAGACAAGTTAACCTCGTAACACCTGCACATTGACTTAGTGCTGGTACTCTCTGATATAGACAAGTTATTACCTCGTACACCTGCACATTGACTTAGTGCTGGTACTTCCTGAAAGACAAGTTATTACCTCGAACACCTGCACATTGACTTAGTGCTGGTACTCTCTGTATATAGACAAGTTATTACCTCGTAACACCTGCACATTGACTTAGTGGAAAGACAAGTTATTACCTCGGAGACTTAGTGCTGGTAAGACAAGTTAACCTCAACACCTGCACATTGACTTAGTGCTGAATAGACAAGTTATTACCTCGTAACACCTGCACATTGACTTAGGAAGGAACAACACTGGAGACTATGCTGGTACTCTCCCCAAGACAAGTTAGGGGAGACCCTGGAACTGGTAATCCAAAATCCCCAGTTTTCTAGAAAACACTGGAGCTTTGGGAAAGGACAGAATCCTCCAACCAGGATTTCTGATATGGCAACACTAGTTAGGAATCAGGCTTCCCTAACACACTGGAGCTAGGGTTCCGGAACTGGAGCTATGCCTTCCTACCACTGTTGAAACCACACATGGAGCGAGGAAGGAACACACTGGAGCTATGGCAAGGTAGAGAGATCACCTCTGGACTGATCAGAGGAGCACACTGGAGGAACACACTGGATGGCAAGGTAGAGGAGAGGAAGGAACACACTGGAGCTATGGCAAGGTAGAGGAGAGGGAACACACTGGAACAGGGGAGAGGAAGGAACACACTGGAGCTATGGCAAGGTAGAGGAGAGGAAGGAACACACTGGAGCTATGGAAAGGTAGGGAGAGGAAGGAACACACTGGAGCTATGGATATGGCAAGGTAGGAAAGGTAGAGGAAGGAAGGAACACACTGGAGATATGGAAAGGTAGAGGGAGAGGAAGGAAAGGTAGACACTGGAGCTATGGAAGGTAGAGGAGAGGAAGGAACACACTGGAGCTATGGAAAGGTAGGGGAGAGGAAGGAACACACTGGAGCTATGGAAAGGTAGAGGAGAGGAAGGAACACACTGGAGCTATGGAAAGGTAGAGGAGAGGAAGGAACACACTGGAGCTATGGCAAGGTAGAGGAGAGGAAGGAACACACTGGAGCTATGGAAAGGTAGAGGAGAGGAAGGAACACACTGGAGCTATGGAAAGGTAGAGGAGAGGAAGGAACACACTGGAGCTATGGCAAGGTAGAGGAGAGGAAGGAACACACTGGAGCTATGGAAAGGTAGGGAGAGGAAGGAACACACTGGAGCTATGGCAAGGTAGAGGAGAGAAGGACACACACTGGAGCTATGGCAAGGTAGAGGAGACAAGGAACCACTGGAGCTTATGGCAAGGTCAGGAGAGGAAGGAACACACTGGAGCTATGGCAAGGTAGAGGAGAGGAAGGAACACACTGGAGCTATGGAAAGGTAGAGGAGAGGAAGGAACACACTGGAGCTATGGCAATAAAGGAAGGAATACACTGGAGCTATGGAAGGTAGAGGAGAGGAAGGAACTTGGAGCTATGGAAAGGTAGAGGAGAGGAAGGAACACACTGGAGCTATGGAAAGGTAGAGGAGAGGAAGGAACACACTGGAGCTATGGAAAGGTAGAGGAACAAGGAACACACTGGAGCTAACAAGGTAGAGGAGAGGAAGGCACACTGGAGCTATGGAAAGGTAGAGGAGAGGAAGGAACACACTGGAGCTATGGCAAGGTAGAGGAGAGGAAGGAACCACTGGAGCTATGGAAAGGTAGAGGAGAGGAAGGAACACACTGGAGCTATGGCAAGGTAGAGGAGAGGAAGGAACACACTGGAGCTATGGAAAGGTAGAGGAGAGGAAGGAACACACTGGAGCTATGGAAAGGTAGCAGAGGAAGGAACACACTGGAGCTATGGAAAGGTAGAGGAAAAGGAACGGAGCTATGGAAAGGTAGAGGAGAAAGGAACACACTGGAGCTATGGAAAGGTAGGGGAGGAAGGAACACACTGGAGCTATGGAAAGGTGCATTTTGAGAAAAAGGAACACACTGGAGCTATGGAAAGGTAGAGGAGAGGAAGGAACACACTGGAGCTATGGAAAGGTAGAGGAGATAAGGAACACACTGGAGCTATGGCAAGGTAGGGGAGAGGAAGGAACTACTACTTGGCTGGCCTGGTAGAGGAGAGGAAGGAAACACACTGGAGGAACACACTGGAATGGCAAGGTAGAGGAGAAGGAACACACTGGAGATATGGAAAGGTAGAGGAGAGGAAGGAACTGCTATGGCCATGCTGTATGGCAAGGTAAAGGGAAGGAGGAACACACTGGAGACCACTGGAGCTATGGCAAGGTAGAGGAGAACACATACGTTGGTCACAAACCATGCTTATAATCAGTACTGCCGGTCCTTGTTGCAAATACGCATTTGTTCTTAACTGACTTACCTCGATAAATAAAAGTTGAATATTTGTTAAGTCCTTGACCTTTGACCTATGTTCCCCTCCCAGGTGGAGAGTCTGTGGGAGCTGCTGTGTCCTCTGATCCGTACAGCTCTGAACAACATCACTGTAAGAAAATATGCTGACTGGGGCACCTTCGCCACAGCCTGTGTAAGCTGCTCCCTCCCATCCTCTCATTCAGCAGTCCATTTCTTTCAGGCCCTTTCTCAATTGTGTTCCTCTAGTCCCAAATGCATCCTCTCTCCTTGTTTCCTTATCAAAACATTATGGAGAAGGCCTGAATGGGAGGGGAACTTGTCTTCTGCATTTTGAGAAGAGATGAAGAATTTTGTACAGATATTGAGAAATAGCCTCCCGATACTCCTGTCTACCCTTTTAATTTTGCTTTGCTTAAATTTGACCTTGTATTGTACAGGAGAACAGATGTTTACTTATTGGCCATAGTATGGATATGCAGATTGGCTCACTGGTTGTTTGAAATGCTTATTGGAATAGTATGGGGAGTATGCTTATTGGCCATAGTATGGAGATGCTTATTGGCCATAGTATTAGGATATGCTTATTGGCCATAGTATGTAGTATGCTCCATATGTGCCATAGTATGGAAGAGATGCTGTATTGGAAACCATAGTATTTAATGCTTATTGTGTTTTAAATTTGTGTATGTAGTATGCTTATTGGCCATAGTATGTGATATGCTTATTGGCCATAGTATGTTTTGGCTCATATGCTTATTGGCCATAGTATGGATATGCTTATTGGCCATAGTATGGAGTATGCTTATTGGCCATAGTATGGATATGGCCATAGTATGGATATGCTTATTGGCCATAGTATGGATATGCTTATTGGCCATAGTATGGATATGCTTATTGGCCATAGTATGGATATGCTTATTGGCCATAGTATGGATATGCTTATTGGCCATAGTATGGATATGCTTATTGGCCATAGTATGGAGTATGCTTATTGGCCATAGTATGGATATGCTTATTGGCCATAGTATGGATATGCTTATTGGCCATAGTATGGATATGCTTATTGGCCATAGTATGGATATGCTTATTGGCCATAGTATGGATATGCTTATTGGCCATAGTATGGATATGCTTATTGGCCATAGTATGGATATGCTTATAGTATGGATATGCTTATTGGCCATAGTATGGATATGCTTATTGGCCATAGTATGGATATGCTTATTGGCCATAGTATGGATATGCCATAGTATGGATATGCTTATTGGCCATAGTATGGATATGCTTATTGGCCATAGTATGGATATGCTTATTGGCCATAGTATGGATATGCTTATTGGCCATAGTATGGATATGCTTATTGGCCATAGTATGGATATGCTTATTGGCCATAGTATGGATATGCTTATTGGCCATAGTATGGATATGCTTATTGGCCATAGTATGGATATGCTTATTGGCCATAGTATGGATATGCTTATTGGCCATAGTATGGATATGCTTATTGGCCATAGTATGGATATGCTTATTGGCCATAGTATGGATATGCTTATTGGCCATAGTATGGATATGCTTATTGGCCATAGTATGGATATGCTTATTGGCCATAGTATGGATATGCTTATTGGCCATAGTATGTAGTATGCTTATTGGCCATAGTATGGATATGCTTATTGGCCATAGTATGGATATGCTTATTGGTCATAGTATGGATATGCTTATTGGCCATAGTATGGATATGCTTATTGGCCATAGTATGGATATGCTTATTGGCCATAGTATGGATATGCTTATTGGCCATAGTATGTATGTATGCTTATTGGCCATAGTATGGATATGCTTATTGGCCATAGTATGTAGTATGCTTATTGGCCATAGTATGGATATGCTTATTGGCCATAGTATGGATATGCTTATTGGCCATAGTATGGATATGCTTATTGGCCATAGTATGTAGTATGCTTATTGGCCATAGTATGGATATGCTTATTGGCCATAGTATGGATATGCTTATTGGCCATAGTATGGATATGCTTATTGGCCATAGTATGTAGTATGCTTATTGGCCATAGTATGGATATGCTTATTGGCCATAGTATGTAGTATGCTTATTGGCCATAGTATGGATATGCTTATTGGCCATAGTATGGATATGCTTATTGGCCATAGTATGGATATGCTTATTGGCCATAGTATGGATATGCTTATTGGCCATAGTATGGATATGCTTATTGGCCATAGTATGGATATGCTTATTGGCCATAGTATGTAGTATGCTTATTGGCCATAGTATGTAGTATGCTTATTGGCCATAGTATGGATATGCTTATTGGCCATAGTATGTAGTATGCTTATTGGCCATAGTATGGATATGCTTATTGGCCATAGTATGGATATGCTTATTGGCCATAGTATGGATATGCTTATTGGCCATAGTATGTAGTATGCTTATTGGCCATAGTATGTAGTATGCTTATTGGCCATAGTATGTAGTATGCTTATTGGCCATAGTATGGATATGCTTATTGGCCATAGTATGTAGTATGCTTATTGGCCATAGTATGTAGTATGCTTATTGGCCATAGTATGTAGTATGCTTATTGGCCATAGTATGTAGTATGCTTATTTGCCATAGTATGGATATGCTTATTGGCCATAGTATGGATATGCTTATTGGCCATAGTATGTAGTATGCTTATTGGCCATAGTATGTAGTATGCTTATTGGCCATAGTATGTAGTATGCTTATTGGCCATAGTATGGATATGCTTATTGGCCATAGTATGTAGTATGCTTATTGGCCATAGTATGTAGTATGCTTATTGGCCATAGTATGTAGTATGCTTATTGGCCATAGTATGTAGTATGCTTATTGGCCATAGTATGGATATGCTTATTGGCCATAGTATGGATATGCTTATTGGCCATAGTATGGATATGCTTATTGGCCATAGTATGGATATGCTTATTGGCCATAGTATGGATATGCTTATTGGCCATAGTATGGATATGCTTATTGGCCATAGTATGGATATGCTTATTGGCCATAGTATGTAGTATGCTTATTGGCCATAGTATGTAGTATGCTTATTGGTCATAGTATGGATATGCTTATTGGCCATAGTATGGATATGCTTATTGGCCATAGTATGGATATGCTTATTGGCCATAGTATGGATATGCTTATTGGCCATAGTATGGATATGCTTATTGGCCATAGTATGTAGTATGCTTATTGGCCATAGTATGTAGTATGCTTATTGGCCATAGGATGTAGTATGCTTATTGGCCATAGTATGTAGTATGCTTATTGGCCATAGTATGTAGTATGCTTATTGGCCATAGTATGTAGTATGCTTATTGGCCATAGTATGGATATAGTTAGTGTGCCAAAAGTTCCCGGATGTCATACTAAAATCGCCAAAATATGAAGTATACAAGCAGTGGACTATTTCCGTGATTTTAGAGCACAATACAATTAATACAATCATAATATTAATACAATTCTTCAGAGAATGGGCATGGCTTCACAACGGTTTCAGATTTCAAGAAAATGTCGACGAATATGCAGCCGATTTGAGCCGAAGTCCGACGAGAGCAGATACAATTTCATTGCTTTAACTAATTATGACAAATGTTAAGTAATTTTGAGCAATGTAATAAAGTAATGACTTTTCAAACAAGTTACATTGACTGAAAATTTGTTAGCTGCGCTTTCCTTACAAACCACAACATATCATTACAGCGGTATGTACCGGTATGTTAGCTAGCTAGCTAACGTTAGTAGGCTAATGCGTCAAACTTCCCAGTATATTCCAACGCTAGGATCAACCCTTCTCCTCGGCCAGAGGGTCCAGTGTGCGCTCTGAATGCTCCGAGGGCCAAACACTCTGAATTTACTAACAGACAATTTGACAACGCTCTGAATTTACGTACGCCCAGAGTGCACTCCAGATTGAATTTACGAACACACCTGAAGTCGTAAAAAGTCTAGCTAGTCATTTGTTATGCTAACAAGCTAGCAAGAGGTTGCATAGCAACAGCATCAACTGCCGGTAGACAGGCGAAGTACGCTCAACTGAAAGGATACTGTTCGTTTACAGTATGCTAAAATGAACTAATAGTATATAGTGTATCTACCCATTAAGTATGTAGTATACAGTATGTTAGTATGGGTATTCGAACACAGCTATGGAGTCTGGGTCGATGATGGTTTCTTTGTCTGTAAAATGTTTGTCTGTGAGTCAAGAATAATAATATGAAGAGTGCCTTGGTCCTCCTTTCTTTTTGATTATATTTTATTGTTCTCTCCTGTCCAGTCTTCTGTGTACACTGCAGGGAGGCCTGACTTAGCGTTAGGGTTAGGTGTGTATATAACTCTCCTCTCTCCTGTCCAGTCTTCTGTGTACACTGCAGGGAGGCCTGACTTAGGGTTAGGTGTGTATATAACTCTCCTCTCTCCTGTCCAGTCTTCTGTGTACACTGCAGGGAGGCCTGACTTAGCGTTAGGGTTAGGTGTGTATATAACTCTCCTCTCTCCTGTCCAGTCTTCTGTGTACTCTGCAGGGAGGCCTGACTTAGCGTTAGGGTTAGGTGTGTATATAACTCTCCTCTCTCCTGTCCAGTCTTCTGTGTACACTGCAGGGAGGCCTGACTTAGCGTTAGGGTTAGGTGTGTATATAACTCTCCTCTCTCCTGTCCAGTCTTCTGTGTACTCTGCAGGGAAGCCTGACTTAGCGTTAGGGTTAGGTGTGTATATAACTCTCCTCTCTCCTGTCCAGTCTTCTGTGTACTCTGCAGGGAAGCCTGACTTAGCGTTAGGGTTAGGTGTGTATATAACTCTCCTCTCTCCTGTCCAGTCTTCTGTGTACTCTGCAGGGAGGCCTGACTTAGCGTTAGGGTTAGGTGTGTATATAACTCTCCTCTCTCCTGTCCAGTCTTCTGTGTACACTGCAGGGAGGCCTGACTTAGCGTTAGGGTTAGGTGTGTATATAACTCTCCTCTCTCCTGTCCAGTCTTCTGTGTACTCTGCAGGGAGGCCTGACTTAGCGTTAGGGTTAGGTGTGTATATAACTCTCCTCTCTCCTGTCCAGTCGTCTGTGTACTCTGCAGGGAGGCCTGACTTAGCGTTCGGGTTAGGTGTGTATATAACTCTCCTCTCTCCTGTCCAGTCGTCTGTATATTCTGCAGGGAAGCCTGACTCAGCAGGAGGGTTAGGTGTGTGTGTGTGTGTGTGTGTGTGTGTGTGTGTGTGTGTGTGTGTGTATAACTCTCCTGTCCAGTCGTTTGTATATTCTGCAGGGAAGCCTGACTCAGCAGGAGGGTTAGCTGTGTGTATAACTCTCCTCTCTCCTGCCCAGTCGTCTGTATGTGCTGCAGGGGGGCCTGGCTCAACAGGAGTGGAGGGTCCCTGAGCTGCTCCACAGACTGCTGCAGTACCTAGAGCCCAAACTCACACAGGTCTACAAGAACGTCCGTGAGCGCATCGGAAGGTTGGACCTCGCCTACACATTCCACAAATATTTTCATTGCTGACCCTCTTGTCCATAGCTTACTGCCACTTACCACATCAGTCATAGTTCATTCAGCTCGGTATCTAACCACTCGTCAGCTATCTAACCACACGTCAGTCATAGTTCATTCAGCTAGGTATCTAACCACACGTCAGCTATCTAACCACACGTCAGTCATAGTTCATTCAGCTAGGTATCTAACCACACGCCTGTCATAGTTGATTCAGCTAGGTATCTAACCACACGTCAGTCATAGTTCATTCAGCTAGGTATCTAACCACACATCAGTCATAGTTCATTCAGCTAGGTATCAGTCAGTCATAGTTCATTCAGCTAGGTATCTAACCACACGTCAGCTATCTAACCACACGTCAGTCATAGTTCATTCAGCTAGGTATCTAACCACACATCAGTCATAGTTCATTCAGCTAGGTATCTAACCACACGTCAGCTATCTAACCACACGTCAGTCATAGTTCATTCAGCCAGGTATCTAACCACACGTCAGTCATAGTTCAGTCAGCCAGGTATCTAACCACACGTCAGTCATAGTTCATTCAGCTAGGTATCTAACCACACGTCAGTCATAGTTCATTCAGCTAGGTATCTAACCACACGTCAGTCATAGTTCATTCAGCCAGGTATCTAACCAACGTCAGTCATAGTTCATTCAGCTAGGTATCTAACCACACGTCAGTCATAGTTCATTCAGCCAGGTATCTAACCACACGTCAGTCATAGTTCATTCAGCTAGGTATCTAACCACACGTCAGTCATAGTTCATTCAGCTAGGTATCTAACCACACGTCAGTCATAGTTCATTCAGCCAGGTATCTAACCACACGTCAGTCATAGTTCATTCAGCTAGGTATCTAACCACACGTCAGTCATAGTTCATTCAGCCAGGTATCTAACCACACGTCAGTCATAGTTCATTCAGCCAGGTATCTAACCACACGTCAGTCATAGTTCATTCAGCTAGGTATCTAACCACACGTCAGTCATAGTTCATTCAGCTCGGTATCTAACCACACGTCAGTCATAGTTCATTCAGCTAGGTATCTAACCACACGTCAGTCATAGTTCATTCAGCTAGGTATCTAACCACACGTCAGTCATAGTTCATTCAGCTAGGTATCTAACCACACATCAGTCACAGTTCATTCAGCTAGGTATCTAACCACACGTCAGTCATAGTTCATTCAGCTAGGTATCTAACCACACGTCAGTCATAGTTCATTCAGCTCGGTATCTAACCACACGTCAGTCATAGTTCATTCAGCTAGGTATCTAACCACACGTCAGTCATAGTTCATTCAGCTAGGTATCTAACCATTTGTCCAGTCATAGTTGATTCAGCTCATCTAACCACACGTCAGTCATAGTTCATTCAGCTAGGTATCTAACCACATGTCAGTCATAGTTGATTCAGCTGGTATCTAACCAGGTCAGTCATAGTTCATTTTATTATTCACACGAGAGTCATAGTTCATTCAGCTAGGTAGAACCACCCGTCAGTCATAGTTGATTCAGCTCGGTATCTAACCACATGTCATAGTTCATTCAGCTAGGTATCTAACCAAAGTCATAGTTCATTCAGCTCGAATCTAACTAAACTCAGTCATAGTTCATTCAGCTAGGTATCTAACCACACGTCAGTCATAGTTCATTCAGCTAGGTATCTAACCACACGTGTCATTTCATTCAGCTAGGTATCTAACCACATCGTCAGTCATAGTTCATTAAGCTAGGTATCTAACCACCCACGTCAGTCATAGTTCATTCAGCTAGGTATCTAACCACACGTCAGTCATAGTAATTCAGCTGCGCCTCATCTAACCACCGTCAGTCATGGAGTTCATTCAGCTAGGTATCTAACCACACGTCAGTCATAGTTCATTCAGCTAGGTATCTAACCACAGGTCAGTCATAGTTCATTCAGCTAGGTATCTAACCAACGTCAGTCATAGTTCATTCAGCTAGGTATCTAACCAACGTCAGTCATAGTTCATTCAGCTCAGGTATCTAACCAACCCAGTCATAGTTCATTCAGCTAGGTATCTAACCACACGTCAGTCATAGTTGATTCAGACAGGTATCTAACCACACGTCAGTCATAGTTCATTCAGCTAGGTATCTAACCACACGTCAGTCATAGTTGATTCAGCTAGGTATCTAACCACACGTCAGTCATAGTTCATTCAGCTCGGGTATCTAACCACACGTCAGTCATAGTTCATTCAGCTAGGTATCTAACCACACGTCAGTCATAGTTGATTCAGCTAGGTATCTAACCAACCAGTCATAGTTCATTCAGCTAGGTATCTAACCACACGTCAGTCATAGTTGATTCAGCTAGGTATCTAACCACACGTCAGTCATAGTTCATTCACAGGTAGGTATCTAACCACAACTCAGTCATAGTTCATTCAGCTCGGTATCTAACCACACGTCAGTCATAGTAGGTAAACATTTGTCCAGAATTTTTCAAACAGGTTGGCCAAGAGATCACCTTATGCTTTTTTATTTATTCATGTTAAACCAGGTAGAATTGTTGATTTTATTATTCATGAGAGTACTGAAAGAGGTAGAGACCCGCAAACAGTTGAAAAAGAGGAATACATAAAAAATGATGGCCAAAATACAAAAATCTAGATTCATGAATTAACTAAACTAAAGGTGTTAATCTCCCTATGCCTCGTCTTTCGCTCTGTTTCCTCTCTCTTCTTCAGCGTCCTCACCTACATCTTCATGATAGACGTCAATCTGCCGTAACCCAGCAAACTACTGAAGATCAAGGAGTTCACAGAGCGAATAATGCTGCGCCTCAAACCCCTGATGGAGGGGGACGAGGAGATCCAGAACCACGTGGTAGAGGAGAACGATGTGGGGGAGCAGGACGAGAGGACACAGGCCATCAAACTACTGAAGACAGGTACGTAACCCATCAAACTACTGAAAACAGGTACGACTAACCCATCAAACTACTGAAGACAGGTACGACCCTAACCCATCAAACTACTGAAGACAGGTACGACCCCTAACCCATCAAACTACTGAAGACAGGTACGACCCTAACCCATCAAACTACTGAAGACAGGTACGACCCCTAACCCATCAAACTACTGAAGACAGGTACGACCCTAACCCATCAAACTACTGAAGACAGGTACGACCCCTAACCCATCAAACTACTGAAGACAGGTACGACCCTAACCCATCAAACTACTGAAGACCAGTACGACCCTAACCCATCAAACTAGGTACGACCCTAACCCATCAAACTACTAAAGACCAGTACGACCCCTAACCCAGGTATGACCCCTAACCCAGTCTGTCAAACTACTGAAGACAGGTCAGGGATAGAGTTGATGGAGCTAATAAACCCAGGTGTAAAGCCAAGAGAGAAGTGTCCCGGCTCACTGGATCACTGCACGATGCAGATTTCAGTAATTCAATGTGCCAAACGTTTAGTTATGAAGACCTTCGTCAGAGCATACGATGTAAAAAGGTTATGTATGTGTTTTCAGTACTCAAGTGGCTGATGGCCAGTGCTGGACGCTCCTTCTCCACGGCCGTTCCAGAGCAGCTCCAGTTGCTACCCCTGCTGTTCAAGGTGGGTGGGTCAAGGAAGGAAGAAACCTTGAGAGGAACCAGACTGATGGGAGGTCTATCATCCTCTGGCTGAATGCTAACAACCCTCATCTGTCTCCTCTTGTAGATCGCTCCGGTGGAGAATGATGACAGTTATGATGAGCTGAAGAGGGATGCAAAGACCTGTCTGTCTCTGATGTCCCAGGGACTACTCTACACAGAGCAGATACCACTGGTCCTGCTGGCCCTGCAAGAGGTGTGTACACACACACAAACACAGGCCAAACTCATCTACAACCACTTTCTCCATTCACTGCAATCTCCAAAGAGAAAATGGTTAAAAAACATGTCAAATCCCCCATTGTCAAGACTCTGCTTCTATCAACTCTCTGAGCCTCTGCAAAATGTTTGTTAGAAGTTGCTGTAAGGTTTGGGGTACATGCTGGATGGTGTTCTCTTGGGATTATGTTACTGTAGTTTGTGGTACACACAGGATGGTGTTCTCTTGGGACTATGTTACTGTAGTTTGTGGTACACACTGGATGGTGTTCTCTTGGGATTATGTTACTGTAGTTTGTGGTACACACTGGATGGTGTTCTCTTGGGATTATGTTTCAGTAGTTTGTGGTACACGCAGGATGGTGTTCTCTTGGGATTATGTTACAGTAGTTTGTGGTACACACTGGATGGTGTTACAGTAGTTTGTGGTACACACTGGATGGTGTTCTCTTGGGACTATGTTACTGTAGTTTGTGGTACACACTGGATGGTGTTCTCTTGGGATTATGTTACAGTAGTTTGTGGTACACACTGGATGGTGTTACAGTAGTTTGTGGTACACACTGGATGGTGTTCTCTTGGGACTATGTTACTGTAGTTTGTGGTACACACTGGATGGTGTTCTCTTGGGATTATGTTACAGTAGTTTGTGGTACACACTGGATGGTGTTACAGTAGTTTGTGGTACACACTGGATGGTGTTCTCTTGGGACTATGTTACAGTAGTTTGTGGTACACACTGGATGGTGTTCTCTTGGGATTATGTTACAGTAGTTTGTGGTACACACTGGATGGTGTTACAGTAGTTTGTGGTACACACTGGATGGTGTTCTCTTGGGATTATGTTACAGTAGTTTGTGGTACAAGCTGGATGGTGTTACAGTAGTTTGTGATACACACTGGATGGTGTTACAGTAGTTTGTGGCACATGCTGGATTATGTTACAGTAGTTTGGTACATGCTGGATGGTGTTACAATAGTTTGTGGTACATGCTGGATGGTGTTACAGTAGTTTGTGGTACATGATGGATGGTGTTACAGTAGTTTGCTGGATGGTGTTACAGTAGTTTGTGGTGCATGCTGGATGGTGTTACAGTAGTTTGTGGTACATGCTGGATGGTGTTACAGTAGTTTGGTACATGCTGGATGGTGTTACAGTAGTTTGGTACATGCTGGATGGTGTTACAGTAGTTTGTGGTACACACTGGATGGTGTTACAGTAGTTTGTGGTACATGCTGGATTATGTTACAGTAGTTTGGTACATGCTGGATGGTGTTACAATAGTTTGTGGTACATGCTGGATGGTGTTACAGTAGTTTGTGGTACATGATGGATGGCGTTATGCAGTAGTTTGTGGTACATGCTGGATGGTGTTACAGTAGTTTGTGGTACATGCTGGATGGTGTTACAGTAGTTTGTGGTACATGCTGGATGGTGTTACAGTAGTTTGGGTACATGCTGGATGGTGTTACAGTAGTTTGGTACATGCTGGATTATGTTACAGTAGTTTGTGGCACATGCTGGATTATGTTACAGTAGTTTGTGGTACATGCTGGATTGAGTTACAGTAGTTTGTGGCATACATGCTGGATGGTGTTACAGTAGTTTGTGGTACATGCTGGATGGTCTTACAACCTGTAGTTTGTGGTACATGCTGGATGGTGTTACAGTAGTTTGTATGTACATGCTGGATGGTGTTACAGTAGTTTGTGTGTACATGCTGGATGGTGTTACAATAGTTTGTGGTACATGCGTAGGTTATGCTATGCAGTAGTTTGTGGTACATGCCAGGTTATGCTGCAGTAGTTTATGGTACATGCCAGGTTATGCTGCAGTAGTTTGTGTATGTACATGTATGTATGGTTATGCTGCAGTAGTTTGTGGTACATACTGGATGGTGTTACAGTAGTTTGTGGTACATGCTGGATGGTGTTACAATATATATTGTGGTACATGGCAGGTATGATATAGTTTGTGGTACATGCCAGGTTATGCTGCAGTATGTTTGTGGTACATGCTGGATGGTGTTACAGTAGTTTGTGGTACATTCTGGATTATGTTACATAAGTTTCCTGGACATGGTACATTGATATTTACTGGAACTGTTGCATTATGTTATTATTTCACCCTGTAGTTTATGAATATTTGAACATCTTGAAGAACAATCTGGCCTTCATCATGCCTGGATTATGTTACAGTAGTTTGTGGTACATTTGATTGAATGGATTTCAACAGAGAGGATGATCATTACACAACAGACTAAGGACAGGTTGTGTCATGACTGAAGAAGACAGAATGGTAGATAGGTAGGCCTGGAGGTTACAGATCACATTAATGAAGACAGAATGGTGGATAGGTAGGTGACATACATTGAAGAAGACAGAATGGTAGATAGGTAGGCCTGGAGGTTACAGATCACATTAATGAAGACAGAATGGTGGATAGGTAGGTCTGGAGGTTACAGATCACATTGAAGAAGACAGAATGGTAGATAGTTGGGTCTGGAGGTTACAGATCACATTAAAGAAGACAGAATGGTAGATAGGTAGGTCTGGAGGTTACAGATCACATTGAAGAAGACAGAATGGTAGATAGTTAGGTCTGGAGGTTACAGATCACATTAAAGAAGACAGAATGGTAGATAGGTAGGTCTGGAGGTTACAGATCACATTAAAGAAGACATAATGGTAGATAGTAGGTCTGGAGGTTACAGATCACATTGAAGAAGACAGAATGGTACCTGGAGGTTACAGATCACATTGAAGAAGACAGAATGGTAGATAGGTAGGTCTGGAGGTTACAGATCACATTGAAGAAGACAGAATGGTAGATGGGTAGGTCTGGAGGTTACAGATCACATTGAAGAAGACAGAATGGTAGATGGGTAGGTCTGGAGGTTACAGATCACATTGAAGAAGACAGAATGGTAGATAGGTAGGTCTGGAGGTTACAGATCACATTGAAGAAGACAGAATGGTAGATAGGTAGGTCTGGAGGTCACAGATCACATTGAAGAAGACAGAATGGTAGATAGGTAGGTCTGGAGGTTACAGATCACATTGAAGAAGACAGAATGGTAGATAGGTAGGTCTGGAGGTCACAGATCACATTGAAGAAGACAGAATGGTAGATAGGTAGGTCTGGAGGTCACAGATCACATTGAAGAAGACAGAATGGTAGATAGGTAGGTCTGGAGGTGTGTGTGTGTGTGTGTGTGTGTGTGTGTGTGTGTGTGTGTGTGTGTGTGTGTGTGTGTGTGTGTGTGTGTGTGTGTGTGTGTGTGTGTGTGTGTGTGTGTGTGTGTGTGTGTGTGTGTGTGTGTGTGTGTGTGTGTGTGTGTGTGTGTGTGATCACAGGCCCTGTCTTCCAGCACTCTTCCTCCTTATTCTCCCCTTGTTGCTATGGAAACCACAGATGGCAGGAGTATTCTGTTGCTATAAGGGTGATGTTGCCTCTTCTGTATTTCTTTTCAGACAAAATACCCCAGGTCACTTGTCCTCTTGTCTAATGACCTGCCCTCTAGTCTAATGACCTGCCCTCTAGTCTAATGACAAATGACCTGTCCTCTAGTCTAATGACCTGTCCTCTAGTCTAATGACCTGTCCTCTAGTCTAATGACCTGTCCTCTAGTCTAATGACCTGTCCTCTAGTCTAATGACCTGTCCTGTCTAATGACCTGTCTATATCTAATGACCTGTCTTATACCTGTCTATGACCTGTATATGTGTATGTATATATATATACAGTGCCTTGCGAAAGTATTCGGCCCCCTTGAACTTTGCGACCTTTTGCTACATTTCAGGCTTCAAACATAAAGATATAAAACTGTATTTTTTTGTGAAGAATCAACAACAAGTGGGACACAATCATGAAGTGGAACGACATTTATTGGATATTCCAAACTTTTTTAACAAATCAAAAACTGAAAAATTGGGAGTGCAAAATTTTTCAGCCTCCTTAAGTTAATACTTTGTAGCGCCACCTTTTGCTGCGATTACAGCTGTAAGTCGCTTGGGGTATGTCTCTATCAGTTTTGCACATCGAGAGACTGAATTTTTTTCCCATTCCTCCTTGCAAAACAGCTCAAGCTCAGTGAGGTTGGATGGAGAGCATTTGTGAACAGCAGTTTTCAGTTCTTTCCACAGATTCAGGTCTGGACTTTGACTTGGCCATTCCAACACCTGGATATGTTTATTTTTGAACCATTCCATTGTAGATTTTGCTTTATGTTTTGGATCATTGTCTTGTTGGAAGACAAATCTCCGTCCCAGTCTCAGGTCTTTTGCAGACTCCATCAGGTTTTCTTCCAGAATGGTCCTGTATTTGGCTCCATCCATCTTCCCATCAATTTCCCTCAATTTCCCTCCCTCTCCCTGTTCGCTCCCTCTCCCTGTTCACCCGCTAACTCCCTCTCCCTGTTCGCTCCCTCTCCCTGTTCGCCCGCTCGCTCCCTCTCCCTGTTCGCCCGCTCCCTCCCTCTCCCTGTTTGCCCGCTCCCTCCCTCTCCCTGTTCGCTCGCTCCCTCCCTCTCCC
This sequence comes from Oncorhynchus masou masou, assembly GCF_036934945.1. Taxonomy (NCBI): domain Eukaryota; kingdom Metazoa; phylum Chordata; class Actinopteri; order Salmoniformes; family Salmonidae; genus Oncorhynchus; species Oncorhynchus masou. The sequence goes on from NC_088235.1 coordinate 15,200,364, forward strand.
TGTTCGCTCCCTCCCTCTCCCTGTTCGCTCCCTCCCTCTCCCTGCTCGCTCCCTCCCTCTCCCTGCTTCCTCGCTCCCTCTCCCTGTTCGCTCGCTTCCTCGCTCCCTCTCCCTGTTCGCTCGCTTCCTCGCTCCCTCTCCCTGTTCGCTCGCTCCCTCCCTCTCCCTGTTTGCCCGCTCCCTCCCTCTCCCTGTTTGCACGCTCCCTCCCTCTCCCTGTTTGCCCGCTCCCTCCCTCTCCCTGTTCGCTCGCTCCCTCCCTCTCCCTGTTCGCTCCCTCCCTCTCCCTGCTCGCTCCCTCCCTCTCCCTGCTCGCTCCCTCCCTCTCCCTGCTTCCTCGCTCCCTCTCCCTGTTCGCTCGCTTCCTCGCTCCCTCTCCCTGTTCGCCCGCTCGCTCCCTCTCCCTGCTCGCTCCTTCCCTCTCCCTGCTCGCTCGCTTCCTCGCTCCCTGTTCGTCCGCTCGCTCCCTGTTCGTCCGCTCGCTCCCTGTTCGTCCGCTCGCTCCCTCTCCCTGTTCGTCCGCTCGCTTCCTCTCCCTGTTCGTCCGCTCGCTCCCTCTCCCTGTTCGTCCGCTCGCTCCCTCTCCCTGTTCGTCCGCTCGCTCCCTGTTCGTCCGCCGCTCCCTGTTCGCTCGCTCCCTCCCGCTCCCTGCTCGCTCGCTCCCTCCCGCTCCCTGCTCGCTCGCTCCCTCCCGCTCCCTGCTCGCTCGCTCCCTCCCGCTCCCTGCTCGCTCGCTCCCTCCTGCTCGCTCGCTCCCTCTCCCTGTTCTCTCGCTCCCTCTCCCCGCTCGCTCCCTCCATTTCCCCGCTCGCTCGCACATTCTCCCCGCTCCCTCCCTCTCCCTGCTCACTCGCTCCCTCTCCCTGCTCGCTCGCTCCCTCCCGCTCCCTGCTCGCTCCCTCCCGCTCCCTGCTCGCTCGCTCCCGCTCCCTGCTCGCTCGCTCCCTCTCCCTGCTTGCTCGCTCCCTCTCCCCGTTCGCTCGCTCCATCTCCCCGCTCGCTCTCTCTCTCTCCCCGCTCGCTCTCTCTCTCCCCGCTCGCTCTCTCTCCCCGCTCGCTCTCTCTCTCCCCGCTCGCTCTCTCTCTCTCCCCGCTCGCTCCCTCTCCCTGCTCGATCCCTCTCCCCCTCTCCCCCTCTCCCTGCTCTATCCCTGCTTGCTCTCTCCCCCTCTCCCTCCCTGCTCGCTCTCTCTTCCCCTCTCCCTCCCTGCTTGCTCTCCCTGCTCGCTCTCCCTGCTCGCTCTCTCTACCTGCTCACTCGCTCTCTCCCTGCTCGCTCTCTCTCCCTGCTCGCTCCCTGCTCGCTCCCTCTCCCTGCTCGCACCCTCTCCCCTTCTCCCTGCTCTATCCCTGCTTGCTCTCTCCCCCTCTCCCTCCCTGCTCGCTCTCTCTTCCCCTCTCCCTCCCTGCTTGCTCTCCCTGCTCGCTCTCCCTGCTCGCTCTCTCTACCTGCTCACTCGCTCTCCCCCTCTCCCTACTCACTCCCTCTCCCCCTCTCCCTGCTCTATCCCTGCTTGCTCTCTCCCCCTCTCCCTCCCTGCTCGCTCTCTCTTCCCCTCTCCCTCCCTGCTTGCTCTCCCTGCTCGCTCTCCCTGCTCGCTCTCTCTACCTGCTCACTCGCTCGCTCCCTGCTCGCTCCCTCTCCCTGCTCGCTCCCTCTCCCTGCTCGCTCCCTCTCCCTGCTCGCTCCCTCTCCCTGCTCGCTCCCTCTCCCTGCTCGTTCCCTCTCCCTGCTCGCTTGCTCTCCCTGCTCGCTCTCCCTGCTCACTCCCTCACTCCCTCCCTGCTCACTCCCTCACTCTCCCTGCTCACTCCCTCCCTGCTCGCTCTCCCTGCTCGCTCTCCCTGCTCGCTCTCCCTGCTCGCTCTCCCTGCTCGCTCTCCCTGCTCGCTCTCCCTGCTCGCTCTCTCTCTCACTGCTGACTCTCTCTCTCACTGCTCACTCTCTCTCTCACTGCTCACTCTCTCTCTCACTGCTCACTCCCTCCCTCTCCCTGCTCACTCCCTCCCTCTCCCTGCTCGCTCTCCCTGCTCGCGCTCTCTCTCCCTCCTCGCTTGCTCACTCGCTCTCCCTGCTCGCTCGCTCTCCCTGCTCGCTCGCTCTCCCTGCTCTCTCTCTCTCTTCCCGCCTGCGCTCGCTCGCTCTCTCGCTCTCTCTTTCTACTCTCCCTGTTCTCTCTGGCTCCATCTTTATTAAGCTTTCAGTGATTCATCTCTTCCTACTTCTCAAGAGTATTGGAGGACAATGTCCAACTATGGTCTCGCTCCTCAGCCCTTCACTGCATTTTGAGGAGGAGGAGAGTTTAGATGGAGCTTCTGTCTGTTGAGCAGATCTAGTCAGTACATAATGGATCAGCCAGCTCCACATATCACATCTCTTTCCTTCTCTCCCCCAGGTGAGGGAGATGGCTGCCACCACTCTGAGCGGTTTCCTTCAGTGTAACTTCCTGTCCATAGAGGGCCCCATGCAGAGCCACTTCGAGGCCCTCTGTAAGACCCGCCTACCCAAGAAGAGGAAGAGGGAGCTGGGCTCCGTGGTGGACACCATCCCCTCTGGAGGTAGCCATGAGCAAATTATACCTATACGTCGCTCTGATAACAGTGTCTGCTAAGTGACAAACATGTTAATTAGAGGTCGACCGATTTATTGGAATGGATGATTTAATTAGGGCCGATTTCAAGTTTTCATAGCGACCGGTAATCTGCGTTTTTGGACACCGATTATGGCCGATTACATTGCACTCCACGAGGAGACTGCGTGGCAGGCGGATCACCTGTTACGGGAGTGCAGCAAGGAGCCAAGGTAAGTTGCTAGAAAGCATTAAACTTATCTTATCAAAAACAATCAATCTTAACATAATCACTAGTTATAACTACACGTATATATAACTATGATTGATGGTATTACTAGTTTATCTAGTGTATCCTGCGTTGCATATAATTGATGCGGTGCCTGTTAATTTATCTTTGAATCACAGCCTACGCCAAACGGGGATGATTTAACAGAAGCGCATTTGTGAAAAAAGCATTGTCGTTGCACAAATGTACCTAACCATAAACATCAATGCCTTTCTTAAAATCAATACGCAAGTATATATTTTTAAACCTGCATTAGTTAATATGCCTGCTGACATGAATTTATTTTAACTAGGTAAATTATGTCACTTCTCTTGCAACAGAGTCAGGGTATATGCAGCAGTTTGGGCCGCCTGGCTCGTTGCGAACTGTGTGAAGACCATTTCTTCCTAACAAAGGCTGTAATTAATTTGCCAGAATTGAACATAATTATGACATAACATTGAAGGATGTGAAATGTAACAAGAATATGTAGACTTAGGGATGCCATCCGTTCGATATAATATGGAACGGTTATGTATTTCACTGAAAGAATAAACGTTTTGTTTTTTCGAAATGATAGTTTCCGGATTTGACCATTTTAATGTCCAAAGGCTCGTATTTCTGTGTGGTATTATATTATGATTAAGTTTATGATTTGATAGATCAGTCTGACTGAGCGATGGTAGGCAGCAGCAGGCTCGTAGGCATTCATTCAAACAGCACTTTCCCGCGTTTGCCAGCAGCTCTTCGCTGTGCTTCAAGCAATTGCGCTGTTTATAACTTCAAGCCAATCAACTCCTGAGATTAGGCTGGCAATACGATAGTGCCTATAAGAACATCCAATAGTCAAAGGTTAATGAAATACAAATGGTATAGAACGAAATAGTCCTATAATTTCTATAATAACTAAAAACATAAAACTTCTTAACTGGGAATATTGAAGACTCATGTTAAAATGAACCACCAGCTTTCATATATTCTCATGTTCTGAGCAAGGAACTCAAACGTTAGTTTTCTTACATGGCACATATTGTACTTTTACTTCTCCAAACACTTTGTTTTTACATTATTTAAACTAAATTGAACATGTTTCATTATTTACCTGAGACTAAATTAATTTTATTGATGTACTATATTAAGTTAAAATAAGTATTCATTCAGTATTGTTGTAATTGTCATTAATACAAATATATATATATATAATAATTTGCTGATTTCTGTCTGTATCTTCTTTTTTGGTCCTCCAAAAATCGGTATCGGCGTTGAAAAATCATAATCGGTCGACCTCTAATGTTAATACTCTAGTCCACACTGCATACTGGCTCTGTTACTCTGTCCACACTGCATACTGGCTCTGTTACTCTGTCCACACTGCATACTGGCTCTGTTACTCTGTCCACACTGCATACTGGCTCTGTTACTCTGTCCACACTGCATACTGGCTCTGTTACTCTCTCCACACTGCATACTGGCTCTGTTACTCTCTCCACACTGCATACTGGCTCTGTTACTCTGTCCACACTGCATACTGGCTCTGTTACTCTGTCCACACTGCATACTGGCTCTGTTACTCTGTCCACACTACATACTGGCTCTGTTACTCTGTCCACACTGCATACTGGCTCTGTTACTCTGTCCACACTGCATACTGGCTCTGTTACTCTGTCCACACTACATACTGGCTCTGTTACTCTGTCCACACTACATACTGGCTCTGTTACTCTGTCCACACTACATACTGGCTCTGTTACTCTGTCCACACTACATACTGGCTCTGTTACTCTGTCCACACTCCATACTGACTCTGTTACTCTGTCCACACTGCATTCTGACTCTGTTACTCTGTCCACACTGCATTCTGGCTCTGTTACTCTGTCCACACTATATACTGGCTCTGTTACTCTGTCCACACTACATACTGGCTCTGTTACTCTGTCCACACTACATACTGGCTCTGTTACTCTATCCACACTACATACTGGCTCTGTTACTCTGTCCACACTACATACTGGCTCTGTTACTCTGCCCACACTACATACTGGCTCTGTTACTCTGTCCACACTACATACTGGCTCTGTTACTCTGTCCACACTACATACTGGCTCTGTTACTCTGTCCACACTACATACTGGCTCTGTTACTCTGTCCACACTACATACTGGCTCTGTCCACACTACATACTGGCTCTGTTCCTCTGTCCACACTACATACTGGCTCTGTCCACACTACATACTGGCTCTGTTACTCTGTCCACACTACATACTGGCTCTGTTACACTGTCCACACTACATACTGGCTCTGTTACTCTGTCCACACTGCATACTGGCTCTGTCCACACTACATACTGGCTCTGTTACTCTGTCCACACTACATACTGGCTCTGTTACTCTGTCCACACTACATACTGGCTCTGTTACTCTGTCCACACTGCATACTGGCTCTGTTACTCTGTCCACACTACATACTGGCTCTGTTACTCTGTCCACACTACATACTGGCTCTGTTACTCTGTCCACACTACATACTGGCTCTGTTACTCTGTCCACACTACATACTGGCTCTGTTACTCTGTCCACACTGCATACTGGCTCTGTTATTCTGTCCACACTGCATACTGGCTCTGTTACTCTGTCCACACTACATACTGGCTCTGTTACTCTGTCCACACTACATACTGGCTCTGTCCACACTACATACTGTTTCTGTTACTCGGTCCACACTAAATACCACTTAAAACGGCCACTAGATACACTACATGACCAAAAGTATGTGGACATGTGCTCGTCGAACATCTCATTCCAAAACCATGGGCATTAATATAGAGTTGGTCCCCCCTTTGCTACTATAACACCCTCCACTCTTCTGGGAAGGTTTTCCAATAGATGTTGGAACATTGCTGCTGGGACTTGCTTCCGTTCAGCTACGAGCATTAGTGAGGTCGCACTGTTGCGTGATTAGGCTTGGCTTGCAGTCGGCGTTCCAGTTCATCCCAAAGGTGTTCGATGGGGTTGAGGTCAGGGCTGTGCTGTGCTCAGGCCAGTCAAGTTCTTCCACACCGATCTCGACAAACCATTTCTGCATGGACTACACTTTGTGCACAGGGGCTGAAACAGGAAAGGGCCTAGCTCAAACTTTTGCCACAAAGTTATAATCACATATTTGTCTAGACTTTCATTGCATGCTGTAGCGTTAAGATTTCCCTTCCCTGGAACTAAGGAAAACATGAAACCATGAAAAACAGCCCCAGACCATTATTCCTCCTCCACCAAACTTTACAGTTGGCACTATGCATTGGGGCAGGTAGTGTTCTCCTGGCATCCATGCTTGTGTACTGCTGCTTTGCCATGGAAACCTATTTCATGAAGCCCCCGGCGAACAGTCCTTGTGCTGACGTTGCCTCCAGGCAGTTTGGAATGTATGGAGTATTGCAACTGGGGACAGACTTGTTATGCGCTCCTGCACTCGACGGTCCCGCTCTGCGTCCTAACATGACGTGGCTGAGCTGTTGTTGCTCCTAGACGTTTCCACTTCACAATAACAGCACTTACAGTTGACCAGGCAGTTCTAGCAGCGCAGAAATGTGACGAACTGACTTGTTGGAAAGGTGGCATCCTATGACGGTGGTGCCACGTTGAAAGTCACTGAGCTCTTCAGTAACGCCATTCTACTGCAATGTTTGTCTATGGAGATTGCATGGCTGTGCGCTCAATTTTATACACCTTTCAGCAACGGGTGAGGCTGAGATAGTCAAATCCACTAATTTGAAGTCCACATACTTTTGTATATTTAGTGCATCTTCATTTTAAGTGGCACACTAATGTGGGTATTAGAACATAGCTGTCTACATTCAACGGTCAATTGTTTACTTGGAACACAGTTGCCATGGTTGTGTTAGATAGGCTTCTAAAATGCATTTGTTTTGACCTTGCTGTACATGTTATAGCTCAGTTTTTCAATCCCCCCCCGTGTGTGTGTAGATCTAGTGAGGCGACATGCTGGAGTGTTAGGTCTGAGTGCCTGTATCCTGTCCAGCCCCTACGATGTTCCCAGCTGGATGCCCCAACTACTGATGAACCTGAGCGTCCACCTCAATGACACGCAGCCCATTGAGGTGAGGAGGACTAACACACACAGCTCAATGGCATGCTCTCTGTCACTCTCCCTCTCGCTCTCTGTCACTCTCCCTCTCCCTCTCTGTCACTCTCCCTCTCGCTCTCTGTCACTCTCCCTCTCTGTCACTCTCGCTCTCTGTCACTCTCCCTCTCGCTCTCTGTCACTCTCCCTCTCGCTCTCTGTCACTCTCCCTCTCGCTCTCTGTCACTCTCCCTCTCGCTCTCTGTCACTCTCCCTCTCGCTCTCTGTCACTCTCTGTCACTCTCCCTCTCGCTCTCTGTCACTCTCCCTCTCGCTCTCTGTCACTCTCCCTCTCGCTCTCTTTTGAACCTGAATCTCTCTCTCTCTCGCTCCTGAAACTCGCTCTCTCTCGCTCCTGAATCTCGCTGTCTCTCGCTCCTGAATCTCGCTGTCTCTCGCTCCTGAATCTCGCTCTCTCTCGCTCCTGAATCTCGCTCTCTCTCGCTCCTGAATCTCGCTGAATCTCGCTCTCTCTCGCTCCTGAATCTCTCTCGCTCCTGAATCTCGCACTCTCTCGCTCCTGAATCTCTCTTGCTCCTGAATATCTCTCTCTCTCTCTCTCCTGAAGATGTCTGTGAAGAAGACACTGTCTAACTTCCGGCGGACTCATCATGACAACTGGCAGGAACACAAACAGCAGTTCACTGACGACCAGCTGCTGGTTCTGACCGACCTGCTTGTCTCTCCCTGCTACTATGCCTAGATACCTGGTAGGACACACACTCCCATCCTAAAATGCTGACTCATTGTAGATCAATTCAAACGTATGCTTGGGTGGAAACCTCACCAACACAAGTTACAGTAGATTGTAAACTTCAAGGCACTTCCTCAAGGCACCAACCATTAATCACACCTTCCATTTGGTCTTTAGGGCCCTGGTACAACTTTCAGATGGAGATGTTTTCTTAAACGGAGGAACGACACCCTGAATGCCCTCTTTGAGCCACTCAACAGTTCCTCACTCTGTTATTAGTCTGGGAAAGCCTCAAACTGAACAGAACAGGGCCGTTTTCACAAAGCGTCTGGGTACAATTGCTGATTTAGGATCAGTTTTGCCTTTCAGAACGTATTGAATACCATTATATGGACATGGCGACCTGATCCTCGATCAGCAGCGCTACTCTGAGACGCTGTGTGACTTCCAGAACAGACGAGCCTGCATGAGGGGAGACTCACTTTCAGGTCCCTGCCCTCTGACCAGACCAACGGACGACGCCTGGGTCATTTTCACTAGGCACCAAACATAATGAAACGAGGAGGAACTACCTGGATGTTTCCTTAGAAAAAGGTTTTGCTACGTTGTGCCGTAACGAATACAACCCTGTACCCTGAGGACCTTGGGGAGGGGGGGAATATGCATACGTAATGGATGGATGGAATGGATGGAGTTGTGTGTTTGTTTTTAGCGCTCATTTATATTTCTACTATACTTAATATTTAAGGATAAACCATAGCATGGATGATTGATCTGCACTTTGTAATATTACTGTACAGTTGATTTCACTTGTTCTTCTCCTGTGTGTGTGTGCGTGCGTGCGTGCGTGCGTGTAATGCTTGATGAAGATACCTGCAGGTTTCCCTCTATCTCTGGTCCAAGTTGTAGAGCGTGTTCCCCCATTAGAGCACCACTACGCCTTAGGACCAGAGCTAGTTTCCCCCGTAATATTGCTCTCAGTACAACATCCCCTCAATGTTATCAACTCTGCACCAACTAACTATATTATCCCACTAGAGCAAGGCTCTCCAGCCCTGTTCCTGGGGAGCTGCCGTCCTGTACGTTTCACTATGACCCTAATCTAGCACACCTGATTCTAAAAACTATGTGGTTGATCAGCTGAATTAAGATAGTTACAACTGGGGTTGGAGTGAAAACCTACAGGAGGGTAGCTCCCCAGGAACAGGGTTGGATTGAAAACCTACAGGAGGGTAGCTCTCCAGGAATAGGGTTGGATTGAAAACCTACAGGAGGGTAGCTCTCCAGGAATAGGGTTGGATTGAAAACCTACAGGAGGGTAGCTCCCCAGGAACAGGGTTGGATTGAAAACCTACAGGAGGGTAGCTCTCCAGGAATAGGGTTGGATTGAAAACCTACAGGAGGGTAGCTATCCAGGAACAGGGTTGGAGTTAAAACCTACAGGAGGGTAGCTCTCCAGGAACAGGGTTGGAGTTAAAACCTACAGGAGGGTAGCTATCCAGGAACAGGGTTGGAGTTAAAACCTACAGGAGGGTAGCTCTCCAGGAAACAGGGTTGGAGTTAAAACCTACAGGAGGGTACTCTCCAGGAACAGGTTTGGAGTTAAAACCTACAGGAGGGTAGCTCTCCAGGAAACAGGGTTGGAGAGCCCTGCTCTCGAGGATAGGAACCATATGGTCCCAGGTCTCCAATGAAGTGTTCTTAGCCACAGTCTGTATGTGTTCAGATGATCGTTCATTATCATTAGATTAGGAGTGTTTCCCAAATGGACCCTTTTCCTTTTAGTGCACTACTTTTGACAAGGGCCCATAAGGCTCTGATCAAAAGTAGTGTACTATATAGGGAATAGAGTGTCATTTGGGACATAACTTAGATTTTAACCTGGCACACACATTTACATACTTGTTGTTTGTGTACTTTGTTTATCTCTGCTATATGCATATTTGATTATGTGTGTATACCATGTGTATGTAACATAAATGCACAAACAGGTTTATTTATTTGTTTGAAGTGCTGATTTTATTATTCTTAAGAGTTGCTGGTAATGAAAGCTTTTGGTTTGTGAGTAGATAGATTGTTCAGCTTGTTAGTGACGGAGCATTTGATGTAATCTGCTCTCGCTTGGGCAATGATGACTATGTAGCAGAGTGAGAGTGTGTGAGTGTGTGTTCATTCATTCGTTCCTCAAGGCTATGTGCAAGGTTTTCAGCTGATGGGTACAGTTTAATCATCATGGCATGTCTAAACCCCTCTCAAAACCCCAAGGGACTCATTTCCCAGACACAGATCAAGCCTGGTCCTGGACTAAAAACATGATATAATTGGAGTCTCCATTGAAACAAAGCTTTTTAGTCCAGGACCAGGCTTGATCTGTATCTGGGAAACGGGGCCCAAGGAATAGTCAAACATCCTGTCCACCACCTTAGCATCGCACCCCTTCCCCTCTACTCATCAATATAACATTGTTCTCCATTCTTTTTAAAAACCCTAGTGAGAGATTTATTTTTGGTTCAATATTTACTTTTCCATGAAGACTTGAAAATCTAGTCTCATTGGTTCAGTTTAGTACCTCACACCTGTTTAGTGTAGTGCCAAAACTGCACTGATTCTTTTTAGATGTACTGTTTTCTGAAGAAAATAAAGAAATTCATGGGTTGTTTGTAACAAACTTTTTGTGTGTGTCTTTGTGCTGGTTGGTTCTGGGATGGCTCCTATTCAGTGGTGTAAAGTATTTAAGTACAAATATTACTTAAGTAGTTTTTGGTGGTATCTGTATTTTACTTTACTATTTCTATTTTTGACAACTTTTACTTCACTACGTTCCTAGTGAAAATAATGTACATTTTACTCTGTACATGTTCAATGACACCCAATAGTACTGGTTACATTATGAATTCTTAACAGGACAGGAAAATGGACCAATTCACGCACTTATCAAGAGAACATCCCTACTGCCTCTGATCTGGTGGACTCACTAAACACAAATGCTTCCTTTGTAAATGTTGTCTGCGTGTTGGAGTGTGTCCCTGTCTAACACCAAATAAATCAAATGTATGGTTTGCTTAATTTAAGCAATTTGAAATGATTTTTACTTTTTATACGTAAGTATATGTTACACCAAATACTGTTAGACTTTTACTCAAGTAGTTTACTGGGCGACTTTTGAGTAATTTTCAATTAAGGAATCTACTTTTACTCAAATATGCCATTCGTGCTCCCGAGTGGCGCAGTGGTCTAAGTGCGTCTCAGTGCTAGAGGCGTCACTACAGGTTCGAATCCAGGCAGGTTCACAACCTGCCGTGATTGGGAGTTCCATAGGGTGGCGCTCAATTAGCCCAGCGTCGTCCGGGTTTGGCTGGTGTATGCTGTCCATTATAAATAAGAATTTGTTCTTAACCGATTTGCACTATTCCACCACTGCTCATATTGAAGTTAGTCACGGCGACATGTATCCTCTATAGGGCAGCCGTGGTACAGTTCCTATACCTTCAAATCAAGTACATGCATCTTTGATGTGCAGTGCTAATTGTCCAATATTAGATGGCAGTTTGACTGGTTTTACCGGAGCCTACCAGGTTGAGAGGGGACCTTAATCCATCGAGGGCTTGGAGTTGGGTCTCAATGTACAAAGATGCTGTACCCTACAAAGAGGGAATTCTAAAACGAGTTGGAACCCAATATTACCTAAATGTATTTCTAGGTAATGTTGCGGTTTATCGCCCATGAGAATGGATTCGTATCCTTTTGATTCCGTTAGAATGAGATGTTCAAGCTGGAGGTTGACAGCCCAAGGTGGTAACTGGCACACGCAAGCGCTGATGTTAAAGATGTACAAACATCAAATAGAAATAGTGACACGAATATATACACAGTTAATAACATACATGGAGTACCAGTACCGAAACAAATATGTGGTTAAATGACATGTAAAATACCTATCCAGGCCTGGTAAGATCTGGCATGCGTCAGCAACACTTAGGCAGGGGAACGCGCCCAGTACTGTATGTCATATCCCACGTCTTACCGATGTACTGCGCCCGGTCTTCGTCTTCTCCCGGATAAAACAAAAATGGATACATCACATCGACAATAAAATACACGCTCTTTTTGAATGATATATTGTGAATAAAAGTGCTTGTGGTTATAATGCATGCGGACGGTAAGTTGCCAATTCCGAATATGAAAATGTAACCTATGGGTTGTATAACAATGAGGCCTATGTCTATTTTCGCGTCTTTTTTTCTCTATTAGCGTTCACATCAATATGACAATGTCTTTATGATTTTCAAGTAAGCCGCAATATTATGTTGCATACAGAATATAAGTATCGTATTTTATTGCTTCTGATGATCTGTGAAGGAATACTTCGTTTTTTTTCTAATGCCTATAGCTGTGGTGGTGGTGGCTGGATGGAGAGCAACACCTTGAGTATTGTATTGGTTTTCATAACCATAATCAAATGACCATGATGACTCGACTATCATATTGAAATCGTTTTGCATCAGAGCATTCACACGCACATACAGATAAATGCAGATGCGGTAAGCCTGTATGTTTCACTAAGTAAATGTGATCATTTTAGAATTCCATGTACATTTTCATTATCGATAGTCCTACACAAAAGCTGCAGCTCCTATTATCGTCGTAAGCTCAACCACATTCTATCATTCTATCCAAATCTATTGTGTAAACATATTAAACATACATGTCAAACCCTCGACAATAATGATAGAAGGATTAGATTACTGTGTCGGCTACACATTTGATTTGTTTGCTCTTGCTTCAACCTAAGCCTATTTAGACTTCAGTGCTTGTCTGGCAGGAAGGGGAGGGCTTTTTCCATTGAAAGAGCAGAATTATTATCATTCACAATGGTCCTCATACATGTCTTTCATTGTAATAATATGGTGTTGTACTAAACTCAGATTCCTCTGTTTCTATGTAGAAATCTGGGGTCTTTCCCATGACCAAGGGGACCATGTCAATGGAGGAGACAGCAGATACCTTCACCATCCTGTTCAGTGAAATGATGTGAACACCTGTGAGGCTGTTCTCCAGTCTTTACTAACCCAATGGAGAAAGTCCATTAAAACAGCGTTTTAGTCCAGGACTAGGCTTAATCTGTGTCTGGGAAAGCAGCCCTATGTGTATGATGAATGTGACCAGTCTGCCGTCAGTCTGCCACCACCACACCTACAACAGCAGCCTGGGCCCGAGGTGCGTGGGTTGAAAAGGAAAAGACACATTTCTGTGGAATGTAAGGAATGTGTATCAGCCATCTTCTCTTCCTCCCTCTAGGTCCTCCTCCTCTTCCTCCCCTGGCTGGGCCCTGATCCACACGGCTACCCTCACTTCCTGCTCCCTCCTCCTCATCCTCATATTCTTTCTGGGTTCCTACGGCAACCTGGTGGTGTTCCTCTCCTTCTTCCACCCGGCCTTCCGCAAGTTCCGCACCAACTTCGACTTCATGATCCTGAACTTATCATTCTGTGATATGATTATATGTTGCGTCACTGCGCCGATGTTTGCATTGGTGCTTTTCCTGGACTCAGGTCAGTGGACTGTATATACCATAGAATACCGTTCTGGAACTTTGATCTCTATATTTACTTCCTTCTGTTCTTTACTTAGTTCTTGTCTCTTGCTTCAGCTAAGACACTGGGCCCTGTCTGTCCCCGATTAATAGATTTTTGTTTTGGGTGGCAGGTAGCCTAGTGGTTAGAGCGTTAGAGCATGTTCGAATCCTCGAGCCAACAAGGTGAAATCTGGTGATGTTCCCTTGAGCAAGGCACTTAGCCCTTATTGCTTCAGGATTGCAGTTGATAATAGCTTACCCTGGCCGTGACCTCACTCTCAGAGGCTATCTCGGGGAGCTGGTATATGCCAAAAAAAAACAATTTTCTAATTCACAAATAGGATGAATATAATCACCCACCTAATTATTATTATTGTTCTGTTGTGTGCCTATTTGAGTTCGCTTAGCTTAATAAACCAATAGAAAAGTCCCAAAACTGCAAACTGTTCCCATCTAGCACTCCAGGCAGACTCAACCAAATGATCCAAGTATTTGAAAGTATTTTTCCAAATATTTGAACCCCGGTCTGATTCTTGAAGGTTTGCAAAAGTCTAAAGAGTTAACTTTTTTTGTTCCAGGAGGGGGTGGCGTGTCAAAGACTTTTTGCTTCACCTTCCACCTGACCAGCTCTGCCTTCATCATCATGTCTCTGGAGACGGTAGCTGTGATCGCCCTCCATCGGCTCCGTATGGTCCTGGGTCAGCAGCCAAACCGCATGGCCTCGCTCCCCTGTACTCTGGCTCTCACCGCCCTCCTCTGGACCTCTAGCTTTACTATGGCTGCCCTGCTCACCCTGCGAGCCTACCCCATGAAGGAGGGACCCTGCCTGCCTCACTTTGGCCTAACGGGTGGGCCTGCAAGGGTGGTTCTATATGTCTACCTGGCAGACTTTGCATTCTGCGTGGCGGTGGTGTCTGTCTGCTACCTGATGATCGCTCAGACACTGAGGAAGAATGCACAGGTGAGAGAGAGGGAGGGATGGATTCATTGGATCGATAGATGGATGAATAACATTTGATTTTCGTGTCAAGTAAATCACATTAGCGACCCACCCCTTTAGTCACACTTAATTACTTATAACTTGCTATAAGCATGTATAAAGCAAAATAATGTTATAACTTATATCATGTTATGTCTCTCTATGCTAAGTGGTTGTTCCCATCCTGTCCCCAGGTGAGGAAATGCCGCGTCATCACTGTAGACGCCACACGCCCGCCGCTACCACAACCCCCTCCCCCCGGCTTAGAGAGCATGCAGTGTGCCGTCCAGGTTCCTTCACTCTACCGCAACCAGACCTACAACAAGCTCCAACACATTCAGACTCACTCCTACACTAACAGACCCACCAGCCAGGGTCTAGTACCCGGGGCTGCCCAGGGAGCTACCTGCTGCCAGCTCGTCTCTACCGTCAACCTGGCTACAGTTAAAGACTCCAAGGCTGTAGTAACCTGTGTGGTGATAGTATTCTCCGTCCTTCTCTGTTGTCTCCCCATGGGCGTCTCCTTAGCCCAGGACGTCCTCTCTCCAGAGAGCAGCTTCGCTCACTACCAGTTCGAACTGTGCGGTTTCGCGCTCATCTTCCTCAAGTCGTGCATCAACCCATTCGTGTACTCTCGCAACAGCGCCGGGCTTCGCCGGCGCGTCCTCTGCTGCCTCCAATGGGTGGCGCTGGTGTTCCTCTGCTGCAAGCACAAGACACGGCTCCATGCCATGGGTAAAGGCAGTCTCGAGGTCAACCGTAACAAGTCCTCGCACCACGAGACCAACTCTGCCTATGTCCTCTCACCCAAGCCACAAAGGAGACTGGTGGATCAAGCCTGTGGACCCAGTCACTCCCGGGACTGTGCCCCCAGTCCGAGAGCTACGGGCGGGCATGGTGGGCGTAAGCCCAGGCCCCCTAGCACCTCCACCCCCATCAACACCCGTATCGAGCCCTACTACAGTATCTACAACAGCAGCCCCTCTGCAGGACCCGGCTCCCCTACCAACAGTCTGCAGCCTGCTGCCAACTCCTCCTCCTCCCAGGCCTTTGGGTTCAACAAGTCCTACGTTGCCATGCACTATCACATCCACCAGGAGGTGCTGCAGGACGTTGAGAGCACCTCAGCCCATAAGATACCCATACCTTCAGTCTGACTAACCACCATGATTGATTGGATCCCTTCAGTCTAAACTGACGAATAACCTTGGCTTAGACCTGAAGACTTGTGTTGGCTCGCCAATCTAATGCCAATAGGCTTTAGTTCAGTGGGCTAACATAGTCTTGTGGTTCTGCCGGACTTTGAGAGCACCTCGGTGCATCAGATCTCCATACCTTCAGTTTAACTTACCACAATGATTTATACATGAATTGATTTGTTTATTGATCAGATACTGTACTTCGAGTGTAACCCTGCCACCATGCTGAAATTGGAGAGGGATTGGGCATATAGATCAGGGATGCTAAAAGTTACTATAATATTATATGATTATTACCACAAGACACCAGAGAGTAAACGGTACTAATTGTGTGAATATCATGTGATATTGAACTGTTAGAGGTAAAGAATAACCCCCATTGACTTTAGAATATTAAATGGAAGATCTTAGTCCAGAGGGAGAGAAACAGCACTGATCCCATATTGTTATTGATGTTACTGAAATAAGTGGAATCAATTTTTACACTGACATGACATTTTTCATATTGTACAATTTAGATGGTCTTTCTCGTCATAATAATACTGTATTTGTGAGTCTCATACATGTTCTATGATATCAGTAAATGTTTTGCAAGTGCAATGTGTCCAGTGAGCTCCTGGCAAAGAAAATATCTAAATTGAAGATCTATTGTAGATCCACAAAGGTAAACACCTCTTATGGAGTAAGAGACCTCTGGTGGTCAACTAATCAACCTGCAACTCACTGTCCAAGCTTTTGTCATGTCACACAGTGATGTCCAGTACAGATGCTCTCAACCCCCAGACGTTTCACCATGTTGTTGAGCTAACTCACCTGATTCACCTCGTCAACCAGTTCAATCAGGTGAGCGAGCTGTGGAATAGTTCAAATACATGGAATGTACGGGGTTGCTGAGAAGTTTGAGAACACCTGATCTATTGTATCACATTATCTACCCGTGATCAGACAGAAGTCACTTTTCATTTAGAGAAGAGCATCAGTTGGCCTTTTACTAAATGTGTCATGTTTGAGAGCTGAGGACCAATCAGGTTATCACATTGTGGCTCGCTATCCAAGACCATGGGGTATGACTAGAATTCATTTCAACCTAACTTTGTTCAGATAGTTTTATTTATTTTTTCAGTGTATTCCTCATTTAAAACACAGAACACACCAGATTTAGAAATCCACAGAAATGACATCTGATTTAGTGCATAACCAATGTTAATCATCAGCGCTCGTCAATAACATCCGGGATTGAAGTCACAGCACATCAGTTTATAAGATACTCTCAATCACCCCGTAACGTAACAACAACCAGGGTTGGGGTCAATTTCAGAAGTAAACTGAAATTCAAATCCTAATTGTCCTTACTGCTTTCGAATGAGGAAATAGAAATGACAGTTTCCTGAATTGACAAATGGATTTGACCCCAACCCTGACACCAAAGCCCCAGTCTTACTATGCCCAGATATTGTTTGTCCAAATATTTTAAAATTCAAATGGACTTTGTCGGAAGATACTGTATCTACAAACAAAAAAATGCGTATAAATTGTCAAGGACAAGCATGTAATCAAACTGAAATTAAAACCAAATAAATACAGTTAAAATGCTGAGGATAAAACCAACTACGTATAAAAACAGCAGAGAAAATGATTTTCTGTAGAGGTGCTGACTACCGGCGAACAAACTATCAGCTCTATAAATAGAGTCGCACACTATATAAACTCCCTGTCATTTATTGGGTAAATCACCATGTTTCGGCATCACTGTGCCTTCAGGGTAATGTCATGAATGCTTAAACCAGATTATGTAGACAAACAGTGGATTTAGTGCAACCAATGACAATAGTGAAGGGTGTGTCATAATTAAGTTAATTAGAATGAATTGAGTGAAACAATTAAAAAAATAAAAATGATAGCATATTGAATATATTAGGCTATTGTTATCATATGGAAACATAACTATTGTATATATTAGCACCAACATACATTGTTCAATTTCACATATATATTTGTTTCCTATTTCATAAAAAAAATGTGTTAATGTCATCTTTTGGTTCAACCATAATGCATAATCAACAGGGGGAACATATTGGGTGTACGCTGATAAGCTGTAGAAAGAATATATCCATTCACAAGACTTGTTCATAAAATGGGCCTGAGAACCAAGTCAATATTCAGACCATTAGGTCAATGTTTTTAGAGAGGATATCCAGTAGGCCTCCCTTTGTAGTAGTAGAATCTCAATGTTACCTCCCCTCCTCGGTAGAGCAACATGCTCAATGCCTGTCTATTTGAGAGGAGAGGTTGATTAGCTTCAACAAAGTGAGCTGCTACTGGATAGTCAATGTTATTTAACAGTTTCACTCAATTATTAAGTTAATTAGAATGAATTATGACACACTCCTCACTAATGTCATTGGTTGCGCTAATTGCACTGTTGTCTATATAACCTTGTTTTAGTAATCATGACATTACCCTGAAGAGATACCCGAAATGTTGGTGATTTACCCAATAACTTACTGGGAGTTTATATATAGAGTGTTCAACTACAACATGGAAGCTGGTTATCCTGATGATGCTGTTTGAATGATTGGTTGTTCTGTCCAGGCATCCTGGCCAGAGAACACTAGAACTAACCTGCCCTAAGAGGAAGATCTGAAGTCCAGTCCAGAGCCTTGTGAACAGGGTCCCATTTTCAACTCAGATCAAATGTAAGGTTTATCATAAGGTGTTTGATGCAACATGGAGTTGGTTCAGTACATAGGAGGTTTAAGCCAGGGTGGAAGAGGGGGTTGTGGCCCTGGGTTCCAAGGGCCGTTCCAGGATCAACACGCTCCTCTCCCAGTCCATGTCAGTCTGGACCTTCTGAGCAGTGCCATGGGCCTTGGTTCATCCAGTCTACCATTTCAGGACATCTTTGCCTAAATCCCTGTCCTTTATTTTCTAGAACAAAGAACATGTTTTACTAGATGTGCACATCATTTTCTCAATTTAAATGTAGTAAAAAGTCTTCATTTTTACTTCTGCTCATCCCTCCTTTTCGCCGTCTCTTCAGCCTCCTCGGTCTGTGCTGTTAGCTGGAGATGGATAGAAGGCCTTTCTCATCAGCTGTGTCCAGGATCTGGCATATAACTGGAGACTCGACCTAATGGGAGAAAAAAATAACCTGATCATGTTTATTTGCCATGTGTAGAGAATACACTGGAAACCTGACTCGCCCAACCACTTGCGGTAAAAACAGGAAGAATGGGTTTAACCATAACATGGTGCCACAGTGATGTGTGTGTGCATTCTTACCCCAAGGACGTACTGGCAGGTCTGAGGCTCCAGCATGTACACAGTGACGGCATGGGGAGACTCAGACTCCTTACACCTGAGACACAGGACGGGCTTCAATCAGAGACCGGCTGTGTATTCAGTGACATGAAACGTTCTGAACGAGAATGCCAAGTGTGCAGAGCTGTCATCTAGGCAGAGGGAATCTCAAAGTAGAAGAATCTCAAAGTAATTTGGATTTGTTTCAACACTTTTTTGGTTACTACATGATTCCATGTGTGTTATTTAATAGTTGATGTCTTCACTATTATTTTACAATGTACAAAATAGTAAAAAATAAAGAAAAACCCTTGAATGAGTAGGCGTGCCCAAAATGGTACTGTATATTATATTAAGAGACCCTACTAGACCACACCAATGATGACTCACGATATACAGTACCAGTCAAAAGTTTGGACACCTAATTCAAGTGTTTGAATTTTTTCTACATTTTAGAATAATAGTGTAGACATCAAAACTATGGAAACACATATGGAATCATGTAAACTCAGCAAAAAAAGAAACGTCCCTTTCTTTAAAAAATAATTTGTAAAAATCCAAATAACTTCACAGATCTTCATTGTAAAGGGTTTAAACACTGTTTCCCATGCTTGTTCAATGAACCATAAACAATTAATGAACATGCACCCGTGGAACGGTCATTAAGACACTAACAGCTTACAGACGGTAGGCAATTAAGGTCACAGTTATGAAAACAGGACACTATAAAGAGGCCTTTCTATGGACTCTAATAAATTGCAATGTCTGTACTGTGAGACGCCTAAGACAGCGCTACAGGGAGACAGGACAATTGATCGTCCTCGCAGTGGCAGACCACGTGTAACAACACCTGCACAGGTTTGGTACATCCGAACATCACACCAGCGGGACAGGTACAGGATGGCAACAACAACTGCCCGAGTTGCAGCAGGAACGCACAATCAGTGCTCAGACTGTCGGCAATGGGCTTATAGACCTGTTGTCTGATGAGGACCTGCCTTACATCACCGTTTCAGGTAGCCTTCCACAAACTTCCCACAATAGGTTGGGTGAATTTTGGCCCATTCCTTCTGACAGAGCTGGGATAACCGAGTCAGGTTTGTAGGCCCCCTTGCTCGCACACTTTTATAGTTCTGCACACAAGTCTTCCATAGGATTGAGGTCAGGGCTTTGTGATGGCCACTCCAAAACCTTGACTTTGTTGTCCTTAAGCCATTTTTCCACAACTTTGGAAGTCATTGTCCATTTGCAACGAAGCTTTAACTTCCTGACTGATGTCTTGAGATGTTACTTCAATATATCTACATAATTTTCCTCTCTCATGATGCCATCTATTCCCTCCAGACATAACGATGGTCATTATGGCCAAATAGTTATATTTTTGTTTCATCAGACCAGAGGACATTTCTCCAAAAAGTACGATCTTTGTCCCCATGTGCAGTTGCAAATCGTAGTCTGGCTTTATGACGGTTTTGGAGCAGTGGCTTCTTCCTTGCTGAGCGGCCTTTCAGGTTATGTTGATATAGGACTCGTTTTACTGTGGATATAGATACTTTGTACCGGTTTCCTCCAGCATCTTCACAAGGTCCTTTGCTGTTGTTCTGGGATTGATTTGCATTTTTCGCACCAAAGTACGTTCATCTTTAGGAGACAGAACGCGTCTCCTTCCTGAGCAGTATGATGGCTGTGTGGTCCCATGGTGTGTATACTTGCGTACTATTGTTTGTACAGATGATTGTGGTACCTTCAGTCGTTTGAAAATTGCTCCCAAGGATGAACCAGACTTGTGGAGGTATACATTTTTTTTTCTGAGGTCTTGGTTGATATATATTTTTTTCCCATGATGTCAAGCAAAGAGGCACTGCGTTTGAACGTAGGCCTTGAAATGCATCGAAAGGTACACCTCCAATTGACTCAAATTATGTCAATCAGCCTATCAGAAGCTTCTAAAGCCATGACATAATTTTCTGTAATTTTCCAAGCTGTTTAAAGGCACAGTCAACTTATTGTATGTAAACTTCTGACCCACTGGAATTGTGAAACAGTGAATTATAAGTGAAATAAACTGTCTATAAACAATTGTTGGAAAAATTACTTGTGTCATGCACAAAGTAGATGTCCTAACCGACTTGCCAAAACTATAGTTTGTTAACAAGAAATGTGTGGAGTGGTTGAAAAACAAGTTTTAATGACTCCAACCTAAGTGTATGTAAACTTCCGACTTCAACTGTATATAAGAATATTAAGAGACCCTACTTGAGCTTCCGACTTCAACTGTATATAAGAATATTAAGAGACCCTACTTGAGCTTGACGATGACCTGTCTGGGTTTCCCCGTCAGGTCACACACGTCCCCATGGCCGTAGAAGAGAGATACCAGTCTGGGGAGGAAGTACAACAACCATGAAGTCCTTATCCTCACAATCAATCAATGTGTTGTCATTAGAAAATCAGGTTTCCTGGACCCTGAAGAATCCTATTCCTGGACTAAAACGCCCTTTCAATTCATATTCTCCATTGAGTTTATCATTGTCCAGGACACCAGCCCCTAATGCCCCAATATTGATTAACATTGTGCTGATCAATGAAATCTTTAAAAAAAATAAACGTCTTGTACAGCTGACGGACGTACTTTACTTTCTGGACCCCGTCGTCTTTGAACTGGTAGGATCGGGCCACGTTCTTCTGAGCCCACTGCAGATGTTCCTCAGCGTTCCAACTGCCCACTACCACAATGTTCTTCCCCTGCTCCTTATCCTGGGAGAGAATCAATTCATCATCCTATATTAGATACAAGCAAAAAATACGAGGCACCCAGCCAGCCAAAACTGTAACATCTTTCAGTCTACAGGAAATATTGTGCTTCAGCATTTCAACGTTACTGGGCTACTAAGTAAATAACCCTTACCTCATGGTACTGATGTACATGCTTCCCATAGCAGAACTCATACTTCCACCATCCCACTCCCTGCAACACACGTTCTAGACATCAGAGGCTACAGTATGAAGAGTTGTGGGAGTTGAATTTACCACAATCAAGATGTAGAAACATCTCAAGGATGATCAATGGAAACAGGATGCAGCTGAGCTCAATTGAGTCTTATAGCAAAGGGCTGAATACTTATGTAAATAAGGTACGCGTTTGTTTTATAAATGTTGTCACATTTCTTAGAAACATTTTTCACTTTGTCATTATGGGGTATTGTGTGTAGATTGCTGAGGGTTTTTATTATATTTAATACACTTTTGAATAAGGCTGTAACGTAACAAAATGTGGAAAAAGTCAAGGGGTCTAAATACTTTGAAGGCACTACATATTACATTGAATTAACAACAGCAGCCAATGAGCAGTAGCCAATATGTGGCTGAAGACAATGAGCAGGTGTCACTTTCAACAGCCAGCCTATCAGCAGGCCTCATACTAACCCCATGGAGACAGTAGGAGCCACTCAGGAACTCTTTGATCAGCTGCTCGTCTGTCAGACGGGAAATGTGGGTGGTTCCCACAGTAACCTGGGTCTGCCCACCCACCACCAGGGGCTTATGGGTAGAGGAGAAGGCCTCCTCTCTCATGGGGGACGTACTCTCCTCCTGGAGGACAAGAGAGGGGAGGTGTTTAGTTAGAAGACATTAAACAAACAGACAGCTTCTAAACCTGGGTTGTGTTCAGTACAGACAAAACAGTTTTCAAATAGTGGGAATAGCTACCTACCCGAACTTGTCCAACAGGAAAACACATTTTCGTTCTTCTGATCATGACCCTGTATTGCCCCATCAGTGGTGTAAAGTATTTAAGTAAACATATTTTAATGTACTACTTAAGTAGTTTTTTGGGGTATCTGTGTATTTTTGACTACTTTTACTTCACTACATTCCTAAATAAAATGATGTACTTTACTCCATACATTTTCCCTGACATCCAAAAGATCTCATTACATTTAGAATGCTTACAGGACAGAAAAGGTCATGCTTTGTTTCTGAGTGTTGGAGTTTGCCCCTGGCTATCTGTATGGGTTTTCTTTTTACATGATAAACTAGGCCACCTGATATGCTTAATATAAGGAATTTGAAACGATTTATACTTTTTAGTTTTGATACTGAAGTATATTTCAAAACAAATACTTTTTGACTTTTACTCAAGTAGTATTTTACTGGGTGTCTTTTACTTTTATTTGAGTAATTTCTATTAAGGTATCTTTACTTTTACTCACGTATGACAATTGGGTAATTTTTTCACCAATGTTCCCCACTACCATCACCTCTTATCTTCAACAGTCCCTTCTCTCCTGTCTTCTTTCTCACTCTCCCCTCTCTTTCTCCTCCCCTAGTCTCTCTCCTTCCCCCCCTCCTCCTTTCTCACTCTCCCCTCTCTCCTTCCCCCCTCCTCCTTTCTCACTCTCCCCTCTCTCCTTCCCCCTCCTCCTTTCTCACTCTCCCCTCTCTTTCTCCTCCCCTAGTCTCTCTCCTTCCCCTCTCCTCCTTTCTCACTCTCCCCTTCCTCTCTCCCCTCACCTAGTCCCCCCCTCCCCTCCTCCTTTCTCACTCTCCCCTCTCTTTCTCCTTCCCCCCCCTCCTTTCTCTCTCCTCACCTAGTCCCCCCTTCTCACTCTCCCCTTCCTCTCTCCCCTCTCTCTTTCTCCTCCCCTAGTCTCTCTCCTTCCCCTCTCCTCCTTTCTCACTCTCCCCTCTCTCTTTCTCCTCCCCCCTCCTTTCTCTCTCCTCACCTAGTCCCCCCTTCTCACTCTCCCCTTCCTCTCCCCCTCTCTCTTTCTCCTCCCCTAGTCTCTCTCCTTCCCACCTCCTCCTTTCTCTCTCCTCACCTAGTCCCCCCCTTCTCACTCTCCCCTTCCTCTCTCCCTTCTCTCTTTCTCCTCACCTAGCTCTCTTTCTCCTCACCTAGTCCCCCCTCCCCTCCTCCTTTCTCACTCTCCCCTCTCTCTTTCTCCTCCCCTAGTCTCTCTCCTTCCCCCTCCCTCCTTTCTCTCTCCTCACCTAGTCCCCCCCTTCTCACTCTCCCCTTCCTCTCTCCCCTCTCTTTCTCCTCCCCTAGTCTCTCTCCTTCCCCCCTCCTCCTTTCTCTCTCCTCACCTAGTCCCCCCTTCCTCTCTCCCCCTCTCTCTTTCTCCTCCCCTAGTCTCTCTCCTTCCCCCTCCTCCTTTCTCTCTCCTCACCTAGTCCCCCCCCTTCTCACTCTCCCCTTCCTCTCTCCCCTCTCTCTTTCTCCTCCCCTAGTCTCTCTCCTTCCCCCTCCTCCTTTCTCTCTCCTCACCTAGTCCCCCCTTCTCACTCTCCCCTTCCTTTCTCACTCTCCCTTCCTCTCTCCCCTCTCTCTTTCTCCTCCCCTAGTCTCTCTCCTTCCCCCTCCTCCTTTCTCACTCTCCCCTCTCTCTTTCTCCTTCCCCCCCCTCCTTTCTCTCTCCTCACCTAGTCCCCCCCTTCTCACTCTCCCCTTCCTCTCTCCCCTCTCTCTTTCTCCTCCCCTAGTCTCTCTCCTTCCCCCCTCCTCCTTTCTCTCTCCTCACCTAGTCCCCCCCCTTCTCACTCTCCCCTTCCTCTCTCCCCTCTCCCTCCCCTAGTCTCTCTCCTTCCCCCCCTCCTTTTCTCTCTCCTCACCTAGTCCCCCCTTCTCACTCTCCCCTTCCTCTCTCCCCTCTCTCTTTCTCCTCCCCTAGTCTCTCTCCTTCCCCCCCTCCTCCTTTCTCTCTCTTTCTCCACACCTAGTCCCCCCCCTCCCCTCCTCCTTTCTCACTTCTCTTTCCGGGGCAGCAGCAGCGACAGTGAAGGGAGGTTTCAGCAGCTCCTCCTGCTCCCGGTCCATCTGAGAGAGACTATGAGGCCGCAGGGGAGAACCAGACATGGCCTGGCAGAAGATGGCATTCACTGGGGACGACTTGTACCTAACAGACCACGGGATAAAGATATAAGCCTCCATATCATTTCAAACAAGGTAGTCCCCTTTACTTATAGTTGAGAAATATATCATGAGGGGAACTGGTTGGGTTTGGGATGCAGTTTACAGTAGACCTGCTGGTACCTGTAATTTTATTTAACCCTTACTTTACCAGGTAAGTTGACTGAGAACACATTCTAATTGACAGCAACAACCTGGGGAATAGTTACGTGGGAGAAGGGGGATGAATGAGCCAATTGTAAACTGGGGATGATTAGGTGGCCATGATAGTATGAGGGCCAGACTGGGAATTTAGCCAGGACACCAGGGTTAACACCTCTACTCTTACAATAAGTGCCACTGGATCTTTAGTGACCACAGAGAGTCAGGACACCCGTTTAATGTCCCATCCAAAAGATGGCACCCTACACAAGGCAATGTCCCCAATCACTGCCCTGGGGCATTGGGATTTTTCTTTAGACAAGAAAAAAGAGTGCCTCCTACTGGCCCTCCAACACCACTTCCAGCAGCATCTGGTCTCCCATCCAGGGACTGACCATGCTTAGCTTCAGTGGCAAGCCAGCAGTGGGGTGAAGGGTGGTATGCTGTTGTATTTTGGTTGTGTACCTCATTCTCTCTCTCCCCACCTGTATTTGGGGTGTGCACAGATCAGAGGGGTCAGCACCACTACTTCGTACTCGCAGGTAGTGACCTCAGCGATAGAGAGGATCTCGTGCTTGGCTTCAGGGTGGCAGACATACAGCACATTGGTGGAGCGAGGCGTGTTCTGTTTCAGGACACACGCCGTCCCATGGGCCATCAACACCGGGTAGTATGGAGTCAGCTGGCCCTCCACGTTCTTAGTGGGAACCTAGAAACATTTATATTTTCATCGCTTGGCAGAGACAATCGGCACATTCAACTTAGGTAGATAAACTAATCACAGCAAGTAAAACCTTCAAAATAGCAACCCATGATTAGAGAGAGAAACAAAACGAGAAAAGACAAAGTTCAAAGAAGTCTTACGAAGTGTTTTTTAAAATGTATTTATGTGTATGAGTCAAAATGTTTAACAACCAACCTCTTTCTCAGCTTCTGGCGTGGGATCCATCTCCTCAACTTTCTCTACCTCTGCAATTTCTGTTCCTGAAGTGGCTGAAGACTCGGTCGTCTTGGTCATGCTTCCCAAGACGTACTCCTGAACTTTGATCTGCCAGATCAACACGAAAATCATTTTTTCTTATTTATTGCAACATACTTGATGGTAGACATTATAATGATGCCAATTTTGAAGTAACATAATTTCCCACTGACCTGTCCCGTCTCCTTCTCCTCATGGTATTGTCTCACATGTTTCCCATGACACACCTCATACGTCCAGTATGACTCAATCTATTAATTAACACCACAACAAATGCCAGAAGAGAACGTGGTTAGCCTATCCATAGAAAGTGACAGCACAGTACATGACATACACTACCGTTCAAAAGTTTGGGGTCACTTAGAAATGTCCTTGTTTTTTACTGAAAATACATTTTTTTCTATTAAAATAACATCAAATTGATCAGAAATACTGTGTGGACATTGTTAATGTTGTAAATGACTATTGTAGCTGGAAACGGCAGATTGTTTATGGATTATCTACAGGAGTGATGGTTGCTGATAAGGGCCTCTGTACACCTATGTAGATATTCCATAAAATAAATCTGCCGTTTCCAGCTACAATAGTCATTAACAATGTCTACACTGTATTTCTTATCAATTTGATGTTATTTTAATGGACCAAAAATTTCTTTCAAAAACAAGGACATTTCTAAGTGACCGAAACTTTGAAAGGTAGTATTTATTTGTATGTTTTATATATCCCCATTAGCTGCTGCCAAAGCAGGAGCTACTCTTCCTGGGGTCCAGCAAAATTAAGGTGATTTATACAACTTTAAAACATTACAATACATTCACAGATTTCACAACACATTGTGTCCCCTGAGGCCCCTACTCCACCGCGTTACTAAATCCATGTGTATGTTATTGTATGTGTGTGTGTCAATACTTGTGTTGCTTCACAGTCCCACAAGGTGTTTATCTGTTGTTTTTTTAAATCAAATTTTACTGCTTGCATCAGTTACTTGAAGTGGAATAGAGTTCCATGTAGTCATGGCTCTATGTAGTACTATGTGCCTTCCGTAGTCTTATGGGCTTGGGGATTGTGAAGAGACCTCTTGTGGCATGACTTGTGGGCTATGTATAGGTGTCTGAGCTGTGTGCCAGTAGTTTAGACAGTGTACATCTATAGCATGTGATCCCTAGGGGGGGGGGGGCATGACATTAGTGTTGCAGTGGTACTCAATATAGCCTATATTTAGACAGAAGTCGAAGTGAAACGGTTCAGTTCTCACTCTGTAGGAGCAGCTGCTCTCTTTAAACAGTGGGTCCAGCAGATCACCTGGAGTGGGACCAGCGTACACCTTGTCATCATCCTGAGAGAGAGGGGCGAGAAGAGAGGGAGGGGCAACAGGCAGAAAGACAAACAGACACAGAGGGAGACAGGAGGATAAGTGAGAAGCAATATTGTTGTAAAGAGTGAAACTGAAAATGATTACTCGAACTCACACCATCTCCATTTGACAAGGAAGGCAGGAGACATTTGTATTTCTCCTTCTCTGTTGTTGTCATGATGACAAAGTCATCTTCTTTGTAAAAGGCACCTGAGGTTGGCTATGGAAGGACAGATTTAGGGTCAGATGTTGTGTAAGTGCTCTACTTTGCAGCAGTCATAACAGGCAAACTATGCAGTCAGTTTCTGCGTTGGCAGTCATATGACAACAGCCTTAACAAGGAATACCAGCTTGCTAGGCTTAAGCTTAACATACTTTATCACCATTTAAAATTAGCTAGCTAACGTTCGCTTTTCAATTACATGATAAATAACCAGCCATGATTGAACGTTAACTATGACAAAAACTATATTTATTCTCTATCACACAACCGCACAACACTCACCAGGGTGAATTCGGCCCCGGGCCAGTTAATTTTGAATGGGATTTCATCAGTAAACGAAGGAGATCCACCTCTGTTAGCCGACACACCACAATACACCTCCAACAAACCCCCAAACAACACGAACAGCCGAGTCCCGTCCATTACCTCTGCAAGGCTCGATCGCTCACTACCTTCTACGGTGCCTGCCAAGGCATGAGATAGCTAACCTGAGTTAAAACCGGGTTAGCTTTGGAGTTATCGTAAAATTATGAATCCATCTGGCTGTCTCTCTTTCATTTGTCAACACAACGAACAGGAAGTATCCAGTCGTTTGCCACGTCTATTTCCGGTACAGCCGGTTTAGACAGCTTTGGGACACACAACATCGGCAGTCTGTATTGGTTGGACTCCCTGAGTTGTGAATTGTTCTTGTGGGTGGCGACGGAAAACAACTCCACCACAATATACCCGGCTTCACCAAAAAAGACGTTTCCTGCCAACAAAAGCATATGTATAATCTTTAGGAACTCTACTTACCAGAAACCAACCTTACTAAAGCACACTGTTCGGGTCATTATGTGCTGGCCTACTCACAGGGATCCTAAATCCTCACCCTTTGCCCAATGCCCACCCTCCCCTACTTTCCTCAGGGTCTCAGGTGGTAGTTGTAATACTGTTGTACCCTGTATATAGCCTCGGTATTGTTATTTTACTTTTTATTTAAAAAGTACTTTAGTTTATTTCGTAAATATTTCCTTAACTCTATTTTGTGAACTGCATTGTTGACCCTTTTTTTGATACCATTTGAAAGGAAACACTTTGAAGTTTGAGGAAATGTTAATTTAATGTAGGAGAATATAACACATTAGACCTGGTAAAAGATAATACAAAGAACAAACCAAACGCTTTCTTGTATTTTTTTTGTACCATCATCTTTGAAATGCAAGAGAAATGCCAATATATAATTTAGGAATCTAAGCTCAATTTAGATTTTGGACACTAGATGGTATCAGTGTATGTGCAAAGTTTTGGACTGATTCAATGAACCATTGTATTTCTGTTCAAAATGTTGTAGCAAGACTGACCAAATGTGCCTAATTGGTTTATTAATACATTTTCAAGTTCATAACTGTGCACTCTCATCAAACAATAGCATGGTATTCTTAAACTATACTATACTACTGTAAATTGGACAGTGCAGTTAGATTAACAATAATTTAAGCTTTCAGCCAATAACAGATATGTCTATGTCCTGGGAAATGTTCTTGTTACTTACAACCTCATGCTAATCACATTAGCCTACTTTTGCTCAACTGTCCCGTGGGGGACCCACCGATCCAGTACAGGTTTTAAGGGCCTGAGGTTTGTAGTTTTTCAATGCTTTGCCTACCGAGTACACATTGAGATATGGATGAAGTTGCACTTCCTAGGGCTTCCACTAGCTTGGATCGAGGGCTGAGGTTTTTGCCTGCCATATGAGTTCTGTTATACTCACAGATATCATTCAAACAGTTTTAGAAACTTCAATCTTCTCAATTTCCATCAACAACATAGCTCAGGCAGTAGGAAGCTCTCTCATCCATTTATATGTAGATGATTGTCCATGCAGGGTGTAGCTGGTGCATGGAAGTCAGGCGCAGGAGTGCAGAGATGAGTGAACACGAAGCACTTTACTGAGGCATTTGTAAGAACAGAACGCAACAGCATCACATAAAAAACAAATGCCCAAAACAAGTAAGGCAGCACAAAGTACGACAAACCAAGTACAATGTACCGGCTGCCATAAATCACGGGTACACATAAAACCCGTTGCTAATCAGCCGGAAGCGTGCCAACCTCGACAATAAACAGTACCCCACACAGACATGGAGCGAACAGAGGGCTAAATACACATAGCAATTATGAGGAAACAAGGTGTGCAGGAAAACAAGACAAAACAAATGGAAAATGAAAGGTGGAGCGGCGATGGCTAGAAGACCGGTGACGTCGACCGCAGAACACCGCCCAAACAAGGAGAGGGACCGACTTCAGCGGAAGTCGTGACAATGATACTGTCTTATATTCAGCTGGCCCCTCCCCATATTCTGTGTTAAATGCTCTACAACAAAGCTTTCTTAGTGTCCAGCAAGCTTTCTCTATCCTTAACCTTGTTCTGAACACCTCCAAAACAAAGTTCATGTGGTTTGGTGAGAAGAATGCCCCTCTCCCCATAGGTGTGATTACTACCTCTGAGGGTTAAGAGCTTCAGGTAGTCACCTCATACAAGTACTTGGGAGTATGGCTTGACAGTACACTGTCCTTCTCTCTGCACATATCAAAGCTGCAGGCTAAAGTTAAATCTAGACTTGGTTTCCTCTATCGTAATCGCTCCTCTTTCACCCCAGCTGCCAAAATAACTCTGATTCAGATGACCATCCTACCCATGCTAGATTACGGAGACATAATTTATAGATCAGCATGTAAGGGTGCTCTCGAGCGGCTAGATGTTCTTTACCATTCGGCCATCAGGTTTGTCACCAATGCTTCTTATAGGACACATCACTGCACTCTATACTCCTCTGTAAACTGGTCATCTCTGTATACCTGTCGCAAGACCCACTGGTTGATGCTTATTTATAAAACCCCCTTAGGCCTCACTCCCCCGTCTCTGAGATATCTACTGCAGCCCTCATCCTCCACATACAACACCCGTTCTGCCAGTCACATTCTGTTTAAGGTCCCCAAAACGCACACATCTCTGGGTCGCTCGTCTTTTCAGTTCGCTGCAGCTAGCGACTGGAACGAGCTGCAACAAACACTCAAACTGGACAGTTTTATCTCAATCTCTTCATTGAAAGACTCAATCATGGACACTCTTAGTGAAAGTTGTTGCTGCTTTGCGTGATGTATTGTTGTCTCTACCTTCTTGCCCTTTGTGCTGTTGTCTGTGCCCAATAATGTTTGTACCATGCTTTGTGCTGCTATCATGTTGTGTTGCAACTATGTTGTTGTCATGTTGTGTTGCTACCATGCTGCCTTGCTATGCTGTTATTATTAGGTCTGTCTTTATGTAGTGTTGTCTCTCTTGTGATTTGTGTTTTGTCCTATATTTATTATTATTTATTTATTTTGTAACATTTAAAAAAAACATCCCAGCCCCCGTCCTCGCGGGTCTTTTGCCTTCGGTCGGCCGTCATTGTAAATAAGAATTTGTTCTTAACTGACTTGCCTAGTTAAATAAAGGTTAAATAAAAGAGAATATGTTTTACAACTTTACAACCACGTCGTAAATTCCTTTTAGAGACTCGTCTCCCTGACCATGCCATTTGGGAGAGAGAGGGTCACAATTGAACAAAAGAACTCTCCCGCCAAATTCTACTACATCCCAGAATTTGAAAATTAAACAATATTCCTATTTTTGAGTATTTGTAAACGGTCGGTGGAGAAGCCAGCTACAACCCGGTCTGGTTGGTTTCATGTTTATGACATCATGAAAGACAATATAGCCACATTACCCTAACTCTGTTTTATACAGGTACCTCAATTATGACGCTTGCATCTAATTATTGTATAAACTGAGTGAGTAAAGATGATTTGCGAAATGATGTAATGTGATGTTAACCTTTAAAATGAGAGAATTGGTCTTCATTGTAAAGTTTAACTAAGTCAGTAGCCACACCCAAGTGATTGGACGTTGGTTGGAAATGATGAACCAACCCCTTTTCTAAATTTCTACAAAAGCCCCCGTGACCCAAAGTCAACTAATTTCCAAATAACGGGGGTACTTGTCTTCCATGTTGAAAAGGTCTAATTTCAACTCTACAGGCCAGGAAACAAGAGAGCTTGTGCCAAACGTGAAATGGTATTAACTCAGAACTATTGATCACCTAAAGAAGAAGTGCATATGAAACGAACATAAACTCAACATAAAAATAAACATCCTGTTGTTCAGAGATCATTTGTAAAAATCCAAATAACTTCACAGATCTTCATTGTAAAGGGTTTAAACACTGTTTCCCATGCTTGTTCAATTAACCATAAACCTTTAATGAACATGCACCTGTGGAACGGACGTTAAGACACTAACAGCTTACAGACGGTAGGCAATTAAGGTCACAGTTATGAAAACTTAGGACACTAAAGAGGCCTTCCTACTGACTCTGAAAAACACCAAAAGAAAGATGCCCAGGGTCCCTGCTCATCTGCGTGAACGTACCTTAGGCATGCTGCAAGGAGGCATGAGGACTGCAGATGTGGCCAGGGCAATAAATTGCAATGTCCATACTGTGAGACCCCTACAGGGAGACAGGACGGACAATTGATCGTCCTCGCAGTGGCAGACCATGTGTAACAACACCTGCACAGGATCGGTACATCCAAACACCACACCTGCGGGACAGATACAGGATGGCAACAACAACTGCCCGAGTTACACCAGGAATGCACAATCCCTCCATCAGTGCTCAGACTGTCCACAATAGGCTGAGAGAGGCTGGACTGAGGGCTTGTAGGCCTGTTGTAAGGCAGGTCCTCACCAGACATCACCAGCAACAACATCACCTATGGGCACAAACCCACCGTCGCTGGACCAGACAGGACGTCTTCACTGACGAGTCGCGCTTTTCTGTCACCAGGGGTGATGGTCGTATTCGCATTTATCGTCGTAGGAATGAGCGTTACACCGAGACATGTACTCTGGAGCGGGATCGATTTGGAGGTGAAGGGTCCGTCAGGGTCTGGGGCGGTGTGTCACAGCGCCATTGAACTGAGCTTGTTGTCATTGCAGGAAATCTCAAAGCTGTGTGTTACAGGGAAGACATCCTCCTCCCTCATCTGGTACCCTTCCTGCAGGCTCATCCTGACATGACCCTCCAGCATGACAATGCCACCAGCCATACTGCTCGTTATGTGCGTGATTTCCTGCAAGACAGGAATGTCAGTGCTCTGCCATGGCCAGTGGAGAGCCCTGATCTCAATCCCATTGAGCAAGTCTGGGACCTGTTGGATCGGAGGGTGAGGGCTAGGGCCATTCCCCCCAGAAATGTCCGGGAACTTGCAGGTGTCTTCGTGGAAGAGTGGGGTAACAACTCACAGCAAGAACTGACAAATCTGGTGCACTAAATGTGGAGGACATGCACTGCAGTACTTAATGCAGCTGGTGGCCACACCAGATACCGACTGTTACTTTTGATTTTGACCCCCCCTTTGTTCAGGGACACATTATTCCATTTCTGTTAGTCACATGTCTGTGGAACTTGTTCAGTTTATGTCTCAGTTGTTGAATCTTGTTATGTTCATACAAATATTGACACAAGTTAAGTTTGCTGAAAATAAACGCAGTTGACAGTGAGAGGACGTTTCTTTTTTTTCTGAGTTTATATCAGACATATGAGCAAATCTAGTATGAGAACACTGACCGACGAGGAAGCATCTCCAGAGAGAGATGAATCTCTCAGACCATGTGAACCTCTCCACGACGACCCGGAATAATCTACAAAGGACAATGGCGATCTCGACTGGGCAAACCAGAGTCTCACACCACCAGCTCAACTATCGAAGCCAGCTTCACGTAAATACAATGCATTTTTTCTGAATGAGCTATTGTTAGTGGCATATGTATTTATGTGAAAATAGCTTCCCAGGTTCGATAGAGACAGATGTTCCTTAGCCTTCCTTCCAAACCCCCTTCTCTTCTCTCTGAATCTATCGTGTTATAACTAAATTGTTTTTCTTGTTTAGTCCACTAGGGACTGTATTTTACTGTATAATGTTATTATGTATTGTAAATTCTATAATTGTTTACTTAGTTAGTAAATAAATAATTGAGCCAATTGGTGTATGGATGATTTATAGTAAAGGCTGCATTCGTGCATGTCATGATCGTCGTAATAACATTTAGACCAAAGCGCAGCGTGATATGGGTTCCACATGTTTATTGAATGAAACACACAAAACAATAATTAATGAACGAAACGTGAAGTAAATGGAGTGCTCACAGGCAACTACACATTAACAAGATCCCAGAAAACACAGTGGGGAAATGGCTGCCTAAATATGATCCCCAATCAGAGACAACGAAAAACAGCTGCCTCTGATTGGGAACCATACCGGGCCAACATAGAAATAAACAACCTAGATTACCCACCCTAGTCACACCCCGACCTAACCAAAATAGAGAATAAAAAGGCTCTCTATGGTCAGGGCGTGACAGTGCAGATAGCCAAGAATTTTACGACGTTTGGAATGAGAACTGATGAGGTAGTAATTCATTAATAGAGGACTGCACTCGATAAGATATGAACAAATCTTTAGAGTCGATTCGTGAAATAGATTCTATAAACATTTTCCCGTGGTCCCCCGACTTCCTAGTTAATTAAAGTTTACATGATTAGTTTAATCACGTGATAATAATTACATATAGAGAATTGATTTGATAAAATAACAGTCTTCACATTTTATGACAATCCAGAGACTAGACAATCGCATCTGTTACACTGGTGCCGAGACCAGTCTTACCTGTCTTCGTGGCTCAGCTGTTACATCAGCATATGTCCCTTTCTGCGCTGCTCTCACCCTGGAAACTTCAGTCTGTCTCACTCGCACAGGACATGTCTGATCCCCAGCAACATGGCCACCACCACAATTGAAACACTCCACTTTTTACACCTAAACTACACACTTTTTGTCCCATGGCCCCCTGCACACTTATCACGCTTCAAAATGTACCTCCTACATACTGCTGCAACATGACCATACACTTGGCACCTGAAACATCGTAATGGGTTCTGAACAAAAGTTCTCACAAGAAAACTTACACTCACCGGAAGGTTTATTAGGTACACCCATCTAGTTCCGGGGTCGGACATCTTTGCCTCCAGAACAAACTGAATTCTTTGGGGCATTATAGATGCGATGCGATGGCATCACACAGTTGCCTCAGATTGGACGGTGGTACATTCTTGCTGTGAACAGCCTGTTCCATCGCATCCCAAAGATACTCTATTGGGTTGAGGTTTGGGGGCTGTGCTGGCCGCTCAAGTAAACTGAACTCACTGTCATGTTCCAGGCAATGTTTTTTCACTCCTCAATTGTTGGTGATCGCGTGCCCACTGCTTCCTCTAGTTTTTAGCTGATAGGAGTGGAACCCGGTGTGGTCGTCTACTGCAATAGCCTCTCCTGTACATGACTCAAAGGAGAAAGTACTCGACTTGTATTTCTCAGTCGGATTGGGTTCGCACCATGCACCGCCTCACTTCTTCTCTGTTCTTCCATCTCTGTATGGGACTTCAGTCAACTCAGTATCGAGCTGCCCGGTGCTGCTTTCTTTTTTTCTTTTTTCTTATTATTCTATCGACCTTGCTTATAAACAAAATTGAAAATATCAATCAAAATAGTGATATATGGCACCTGCACACTGTAAAGGAAAGTCATGAAATGTACATACATTTTTCTGAAATAACTTGGTGTGCAGAACACTGAACAAAACAATTGTGCCATCTATAAAAGAAAAGTAAACTGAAGGTGGTGGAACCGTCTGTTCAATGTCAGTTCATTCTTTAACACAGAGAGAGATAGAGAGAGAGATGGAGACAGAGCGAGAGAACGAGTCAGGCTCCAGCCAGGCAGGTGTGTTTGTTAGGATTCCTCTTCCTTCTCCAGACAGGCAGGCAGACAGAGAGACAAACAGACTGATGGACAGGCAGACAGGCTACAGCTTAGCTCTGGTCTGCTCTCTGTCTCTCTGTCTCCCCCTCTCTCTCTCTCTGTCTTTTTGTCTCTCTCACCTTCTCCCTGTCTCCCCCCACTCCCTCTCTCCATCTCTCTCTCTCCATCTCTCTCTCTCTTTCTCTCTCTCTCTCTCTCTCTCTCTCGCTCTCTCTCCTTATTTTATTTCATAATATACATAATTTAAAACGGCCAAGTTCTATTCACAACAGTATTCAGTTGGTAAGAGACAGACATTCCGTAAATAGTAGGAATAGATTGCCCACCATCTATGCGTTATCCAGACAGAAAAGAGAAATAGGCAAAATAACATTTACTTCCTCTCTCTCTCATCCTCTCTCTGTGTCCCCCCTCCCCCTCCCCTCTCTCTCCCCCCTCTCTCTGTCCCCCCCCTCTCCCACCCCCCATGTCTCTCTCTGTCTC
Source organism: Oncorhynchus masou masou (assembly GCF_036934945.1). NCBI lineage: Eukaryota > Metazoa > Chordata > Actinopteri > Salmoniformes > Salmonidae > Oncorhynchus > Oncorhynchus masou. Next base: position 15,236,079 of record NC_088235.1, read on the forward strand.
TCTAAATTCAATTTAATTCAATATGCACAACTGGCATGAGATAACATGTACTTATTGCCAAAGCTTACTTTGGATGTTTACAATATTAAGATAATAAGAATCAAAATTGTCAACGGGAGAATTGTGTCTCTCTCTCTCTCTCTCTCTCTCTCTCTCTCCTCTCTCTCTGTCTCTGTCTCTCTCTCTCTCTCTCTCTCTCAATTCAATTCAATTAAATTCAAGGGGCTTTATTGGCATGGGAAACATGTGTTAACATTGCCAAAACAGGTGAGGTAGATAATATACAAAAGTGAAATAAACAATAGAAATGTACAGTAAAAATTACACATACAGAAGTTTCAAAACAATAAAGATATTACAAATGTAATATTCCGTATATATACAGTGTACCAATGTACAAATGGTTAAGGGTACACAAGGGAAAATAAATAAGCATAAATATGGGTTGTACAGTGCCTTGCGAAAGTATTCGGCCCCCTTGAACTTTGCGAACTTTTGCCACATTTCAGGCTTCAAACATAAAGATATAAAACTGTATTTTTTTGTGAAGAATCAACAACAAGTGGGACACAATCATGAAGTGGAACGACATTTATTGGATATTTCAAACTTTTTTAACAAATCAAAAACTGAAAAATTGGGCGTGCAAAATTATTCAACCCCTTTACTTTCAGAGCAGCAAACTCTCTCCAGAAGTTCAGTGAGGATCTCAGAATGATCCAATGTTGACCTAAATGACTAATGATGATAAATACAATCCACCTGTGTGTAATCAAGTCTCCGTATAAATGCACCTGCACTGTGATAGTCTCAGAGGTCCGTTAAAAGGGCAGAGAGCATCATGAAGAACAAGGAACACACCAGGCAGGTCCGAGATACTGTTGTGAAGAAGTTTAAAGACGGATTTGGATACAAAAAGATTTCCGAAGCTTTAAACATCCCAAGGAGCACTGTGCAAGCAATAATATTGAAATGGAAGGAGTATCAGACCACTGCAAATCTACCAAGACCTGGCCGTCCCTCTAAACTTTCAGCTCATACATGGAGAAGACTGATCAGAGATGCAGCCAAGAGGCCCATGATCACTCTGGATGAACTGCAGTGATCTACAGCTGAGGTGGGAGACTCTGTCCATAGGACAACAATCAAAAACTGCACAACTGTATATAACTGTATATTGCACAAATCTGGCCTTTATGGAAGAGTGCAAGAAAGCCATTTCTTAAAGATATCCATAAAAAGTGTCATTTAAAGTTTGCCACGAGCCACCTGGGAGACACACCAAACATGTGGAAGAAGGTGCTCTGGTCAGATGAAACCAAAATTGAACTTTTTGGCAACAATGCAAAACGTTATGTTTGGCGTAAAAGCAACACAGCTCATCACCCTGAACACAGGTGGTGGTGGTGGCAGCATCATGGTTTGGGCCTGCTTTTCTTCAGCAGGGACAGGGAAGATGGTTAAAATTGATGGGAAGATGGATGGAGCCAAATACAGGACCATTCTGGAAGAGAACCTGATGGAGTCTGCAAAAGACCTGAGACTGGGACGGAGATGTCTTCCAACAAGACAATGATCCAAAACATAAAGGAAGCGGCGCAGGTCCTAATCCAGGCACTTGTCATCTCCCGTCTGGATTACTGCAACTCGCTGTTGGCTGGGCTCCCTGCCTGTGCCATTAAACCCCTACAACTCATCCAGAACGCCGCAGCCCGTCTGGTGTTCAACCTTCCCAAGTTCTCTCACGTCAACCCGCTCCTCCGCTCTCTCCACTGGCTTCCAGTTGAAGCTCGCATCCGCTACAAGACCATGGTGCTTGCCTACGGAGCTGTGAGGGGAACGGCACCGCAGTACCTCCAGGCTCTGATCAGGCCCTACACCCAAGCAAGGGCACTGCGTTCATCCACCTCTGGCCTGCTCGCCTCCCTACCATTGAGGAAGTACAGTTCCCGCTCAGCCCAGTCAAAACTGTTCGCTGCTCTGGCCCCCGAATGGTGGAACAAACTCCCTCACGACGCCAGGACAGCGGAGTCAATCACCACCTTCCGGAGACACCTGAAACCCCACCTCTTCAAGGAATACCTAGGATAGGATAAGTAATCCTTCTCACCACCCCCCTTAATGATTTAGATGCACTATTGTAAAGTGGCTGTTCCACTGGATGTCAGAAGGTGAATTCACCAATTTGTAAGTCGCTCTGGATAAGAGCGTCTGCTAAATGACTTAAATGTAAATGTAATAAAGCAAAATCTACAATGGAATGGTTCAAAAATAAACATATCCAGGTGTTAGAATGGCCAAGTCAAAGTCCAGACCTGAATCCAATCGAATCTGTGGAAAGAACTGAAAACTGCTGTTCACAAATGCTCTCCATCCAACCTCACTGAGCTCGAGCTGTTTTGCAAGGAGGAATGGGAAAAAATTTCAGTCTCTCGATGTGCAAAACTGATAGAGACATACCCCAAGCGACTTACAGCTGTAATCGCAGCAAAAGGTGGCGCTACAAAGTATTAACTTCAGGTGGCTGAATAATTTTGATTTGTTAAAAAAGTTTGAAATATCCAATAAATGTCGTTCCACTTCATGATTGTGTCCCACTTGTTGATTCTTCACAAAAAAATACAGCTTTATATCTTTGTTTGAAGCCTGAAATGTGGCAAAAGGTCGCAAAGTTCAAGGGGGCCGAATACTTTCGCAAGGCACTATTTACAATGGTGTTTGTTCTTCACTGGTTGCCCTTTTCTTGTGGCAACAGGTCACAAATCTTGCTGCTGTGATGGCACACTGTGGAATTTCACCCAGTAGATATGGGAGTTTATCAAAGTTGGGTTTGTTTTCGAATTCTTTGTGGGTCTGTGTAATCTGAGGGAAATATGTGTCTCTAATATGGTCATACATTGGACAGGAAGTTAGGAAGTGGAGCTCAGTTTCCACCTCATTTTGTGGGCAGTGTGCACATAGCCTGTCTTCTCTTGAGAGCCATGTCTGCCTACGGCGGCCTTTCTCAATAGCAAGGCTATGCTCACTGAGTCTGTACATAGTCAAAGCTTTCCTTAAGTTTGGGTCAGACAGTGTTCAGGTATTCTGCCACTGTGTACTCTCTGTTTAGGGCCAAATAGCATTCTAGTTTGCTCTGTTTTTTTGTTAATTCTTTCCAATGTGTCAAGTAATTATCTTTTTGTTTTCTCATGATTTGATTGGGTCTAATTGTGCTGCTGTCCTAGGGCTCTGTGTGGTGTGTTTGTGAACAGAGCCCCAGGACCAGCTTGCTTAGGGGACTCTTCTCCAGGTTCATCTCTCTGTAGGTGATGGCTTTGTTATGGAAGGTTTGGGAATCACTTCCTTTTAGGTGGTTGTAGAATTTAATGTCTCTTTTCTGGATTTTGATAATTAGCGGGTATCGGCCTAATTCTGCCCTGCATGCATTATTTGGTGTTGTACACAGAGGATATTTTTGCACAATTCTGCATGCAGAGTCTCTATGGTGTTTGTCCCATTTTGTGAAATCTTGGTTGGTGAGTGGATCCCAGACCTCACAACCATAAAGGGCAATGGGCTCTATGACTGATTCAAGTATTTTTAGCCAGATCCTAATTGGTATGTTGAATTTGATGTTCCTTTTGATGGCATAGAATGCCCTTCTTGCCTTGTCTCTCACAGCTTTGTGGAAGTTACCTGTTGTGCTGATGTTTAGGCCAAGGTATGTATAGTTTATTGTGTGCTCTAGGGCAATGGTGTCTAGATGGAATTTGTATTTGTGGTCCTGGCGACTGGATCTTTTTTGGAACACCATTATTTTGGTCTTACTGTCAGGGCCCAGGTCTGGCAGAATCTGTGCATAAGATCTAGGTGCTGCTGTAGGCCCTCCTTGGTTGGTGACAGAAGCACCAGATCATCAGCAAACAGTAGATATTTGACTTCAGATTCTAGTAGGGTGAGGCTGGGTGCTGCAGACTTTTCTAGTGCCCGCGCCAATTCGTTGATATATATGTTGAAGAGGGTGGGGCTTAAGCTGCATCCCTGTCTCACCCCACGGCCCTGTGGGAAGAAATGTGTTTTTTGCCAATTTTAACCGCACACTTGTTGTTTGTGTACATGGATTTTATAATGTCCTATGTTTTACCCCCAACACCACTTTCCATCAATTTGTATAGCAGACCCTCAGGCCAAATTGAGTCGAAGGCTTTTTTGAAATCAACAAAACATGACAAGACTTTACCTTTCTTTTGGTTTGTTTGGTTGTCAAAGTAGGGTGTGCAGGGTGAATACATGGTCTGTTTTACGTTAATTTGGTAAAAAGACAATTTGACATTTGCTCAGTACATTGTTTTCATTGAAGAAATGTACGAGTCTGCTGTTAATGATAATGCAGAGGATTTTTCAAAGGTTGCTGTTGACGCGTATCCCACGGTAGTTATTGGGGTCAAAATTGTCTCCACTTTTGTGGATTGGGGTGATCAGTCCTTGGTTCCAAATATTGGGGAAGATACCAGAGCTAAGGATGATTCTAAGATTTGTATTTGATCCTGTATATGTTTTTGCCCTTTATTCTTTAGTATAGAGCCAAAAAGATTGGAGAAGTGTTTTACCCATACATCTCCATTTTGGATAGATAATTCTTTGTTGCTGTTTGTTTAGTGTTTTACAATTTTCCCTGAAGTGGTTAGTCTATGGATTCTTCAATTACATTGAGCTGATTTCTGACGTGCTGTTCCTTCTTTTTCCGTAGTGTATTTCTGTATTGTTTTAGTGATTCACCATAGTGAAGGCGTAGACTCAGGTTTTCTGGGTCTCTATGTTTTTGGTTGGACAGGTTTCTCAATTTCTTTCTTAGATTTTTTTCATTCTTCATCAAACCATTTGTCATTGTTAATTTTCTTCGGTTTTCTATTTGAGATTTTTACATTTGATAGGGAAGCTGAGAGGTCAAATAGACTTAAGATTTCCTACTGCCAAGTTTACACCTTCATTATTACAGCGGAACGTTTTACCCAGGAAATTGTCTAAAGGGGATTGAATTTGTTGTTGCCTAATTGTTTTTTGGTAGGTTTCCAAACTGCATTCTGTCCATCTATAGCATTTCTTAATGTTACTCAGTTCCTTTGGCTTTGATGCCTCATGATTGAGTATTGCTCTGTTCAAGTAGACTGTGATTTTGCTGTGGTCTAATAGGGGCGTCAGTGGGCTGACTGAATGCTCTGAGAGACTCTGGGTTGAGGTCAGTGATAAAGTAGTCTACAGTACTACTGCCAAGAGATGAGCTATAGGTGTACCTACCATAGGAGTCCCCTCGAAGCCTACCATTGACTATGTACATACCCAGCGTGCGACATTGCTGCAGGAGTTGTGATCCATTTTTGTTGGTTATGTTGTCATAGTTGTGCCTAGGGGGTCATATGTGGGAGGGAATGCTGTCACCTGCAGGCATGTCCCTGGGCCTGGAAATGATTGATTTGCCCCTCCAGGATGAAGAAGCTGTCTTCATTAAAGTATGGGGATTCTAGTGGGGGGATATAGGTAGCACACAGGAGGACATTTTTCTCTGTTAAGATAATTTCCTTTTGAATTTCTAGCCAAATGTAAAATGTTCCTGTTTGGATTAATTTAATGGAGTGAGTTAGGTCTGCTCTATACCAAATTAGCATACCCCCTGAGTCCCTTCCCTGTTTCACACCTGGTAGTTTGGTGGATGGGACTACCAGCTCTCTGTAACCTAGAGGGCAACCAGTGGGTCCGTCTCCTCTATACCAGGTTTCTTGCAGGATGACAATGTCTGTATTTCAGATTTCTTTGGTGAAGTCTGGGTTCCTGCTCTTTAGGCCAAAGGCAGATGACCTCAGGCCTTGGATATTCGAGGATGAGATAGTGAAGGCTTTGTGTTCCATAAAGTGTCCAGTGTTAGTCGTGTGGTTTGGCCTCAGGCCAGTAAGTGTGAGCAGAGCCTGCTGAGCATCTGGTACATGCCATTGGCTTGGGCTTGTGTAAGAGTGGGGGTTGGGCCTGTTTTCCCGCTCACTACCTGGGCGTATGTGTGACTTCCATGTTGAGGCCCTCTTTGCGGGGGTGGGGTGGGCAGGAGGGGCATAGGTTTGATGTGAGGGGGCCTAAATGGGGTGTGGGCATGATTGACATGTGGGGGTGTTGATTGGTTGGGGTGTGGATGTGGGGGGGGGGGGGGGGTGCTGCGTGTTTGGACACCAGAGTTTAGACACACAGTTTGTGGGAAAAATTATTTTTTTAGTGTACATATTTCCCATTTGAGTCCATAAGGAGAAAAATCCGTGTCTTGTGTACGTCCTCAGTGGGTGTGGGGGGATTGTCAGAAGGGCTATCAGGGTGGCTGACAGGGGGGTCGCTCAGAGGGGGTGAGAGCAGCTGGGCTTGGGGTTCTTTATTTGTCTGTCCTGGTGTGGACTGTTCTGCTGTGGTTTCGAGACTTTTGTCAGGTGCTGAGGTGAGCTGTTCTGCTGGCTTCTCTGCAGGGGTAGCCACCTCTCTAATGGGTTGTTCTCTGTCACACGCCACCCCCCTCAACCTCTCCTCCAGCAGTCTGAGCATCTCCCCTCTGTCTCTCTCTCTGTGTCTCTCTCTCTGTGTCTCTCTCTCTGTGTCTCTCTCTCTGTGTCTCTGTGTGTGTGTGCCTCTCTAGGGGACAGGAGACACATCAATGTTACGACAGCCTTTCCTTTCAGAGGAATGAGTTGGTCTGTTCCACAAGCTCTTACTGACGGATGGAGTAAAGACAGAGCAGATTGGAGAGGAGGAGATGGCTGAACTGGCTAAACTCCCTCAGCCCTCTAGTTGTTCAACTCATTTGTCTGGTCTGCTATGACTTTGGATGTATTTAATCATGTTAAAAATACATATTCTATATGTAGGACATACTGTAGGTGTGAGTGATTCACAATCCAGGCCTGCTAGGCTAGGCTAGGCTAGCAGCTGGATTGTTTTGGACTTACCTGTTGGCGTTTGGACCTGGACCTACCGAGAACCCGATTCGTGTACCGAACCCTGCTATCCTTGACATTTAACATTTAACATTTAACATTTAAGTCATTTAGCAGACGCTCTTATCCAGAGCGACTTACAAATTGGTGAATTCACCTTCTGACATCCAGTGGAACAGCCACTTTACAATAGTGCATCTAAGTCATTAAGGGGGGGGGTGAGAAGGATTACTTATCCTATCCTAGGTATTCCTTGAAGAGGTGGGGTTTCAGGTGTCTCCGGAAGGTGGTGATTGACTCCGCTGTCCTGGCGTCGTGAGGGAGTTTGTTCCACCATTGGGGGGCCAGAGCAGCGAACAGTTTTGACTGGGCTGAGCGGGAACTGTACTTCCTCAATGGTAGGGAGGCGAGCAGGCCAGAGGAGGATGAACGCAGTGCCCTTGCTTGGGTGTAGGGCCTGATCAGAGCCTGGAGGTACTGCGGTGCCGTTCCCCTCACAGCTCCGTAGGCAAGCACCATGGTCTTGTAGCGGATGCGAGCTTCAACTGGAAGCCAGTGGAGAGAGCGGAGGAGCGGGGTGACGTGAGAGAACTTGGGAAGGTTGAACACCAGACGGGCTGCGGCGTTCTGGATGAGTTGTAGGGGTTTAATGGCACAGGCAGGGAGCCCAGCCAACAGCGAGTTGCAGTAATCCAGACGGGAGATGACAAGTGCCTGGATTAGGACCTGCGCCGCTTCCTGGGTGAGGCAGGGTCGTACTCTGCGGATGTTGTAGAGCATGAACCTACAGGAACGGGCCACCGCCATGATGTTGGTTGAGAACGACAGGGTGTTGTCCAGGATCACGCCAAGGTTCTTAGCGCTCTGGGAGGAGGACACAATGGAGTTGTCAACCGTGATGGCGAGATCATGGAACGGGCAGTCCTTCCCCGGGAGGAAGAGCAGCTCCGTCTTGCCGAGGTTCAGCTTGAGGTGGTGATCCGTCATCCACACTGATATGTCTGCCAGACATGCAGAGATGCGATCGCCACCTGGTCATCAGAAGGGGGAAAGGAGAAGATTAATTGTGTGTCGTCTGCATAGCAATGATAGGAGAGACCATGTGAGGTTATGACAGAGCCAAGTGACTTGGTGTATAGCGAGAATAGGAGAGGGCCTAGAACAGAGCCCTGGGGGACACCAGTGGTGAGAGCGCGTGGCGAGGAGACAGATTCTCGCCACGCCACCTGGTAGGAGCGACCTGTCAGGTAGGACGCAATCCAAGCGTGGGCCGCGCCGGAGATGCCCAACTCGGAGAGGGTGGAGAGGAGGATCTGATGGTTCACAGTATCGAAGGCAGCCGATAGGTCTAGAAGGATGAGAGCAGAGGAGAGAGAGTTAGCTTTAGCAGTGCGGAGCGCCTCCGTGATGCAGAGAAGAGCAGTCTCAGTTGAATGACTAGTCTTGAAACCTGACTGATTTGGATCAAGAAGGTCATTCTGAGAGAGATAGAGGGAGAGCTGGCCAAGGACGGCACGTTCAAGAGTTTTGGAGAGAAAAGAAAGAAGGGATACTGGTCTGTAGTTGTTGACATCGGAGGGATCGAGTGTAGGTTTCTTCAGAAGGGGTGCAACTCTCGCTCTCTTGAAGACGGAAGGGACGTAGCCAGCGGTCAGGGATGAGTTGATGAGCGAGGTGAGGTAAGGGAGAAGGTCCCCGGAAATGGTCTGGAGGAGAGAGGAGGGGATAGGGTCGAGCGGGCAGGTTGTTGGGCGGCCGGCCGTCACAAGAAGCGAGATTTCATCTGGAGAGAGAGGGGAGAAAGAGGTCAGAGCACAGGGTAGGGCAGTGTGAGCAGAACCAGCGGTGTCGTTTGACTTAGCAAACGAGGATCGGATGTCATCGACCTTCTTTTCAAAATGGTTGACGAAGTCATCTGCAGAGAGGGAGGAGGGGGGGGGGAGGGGAGGAGGATTCAGAAGGGAGGAGAAGGTGGCAAAGAGCTTCCTAGGGTTAGAGGCAGATGCTTGGAATTTAGAGTGGTAGAAAGTGGCTTTAGCAGCAGAGACAGAGGAGGAAAATGTAGAGAGGAGGGAGTGAAAGGATGCCAGGTCCGCAGGGAGGGCGGGTTTTCCTCCATTTCCGCTCGGCTGCCCGGAGCTCTGTTCTGTGAGCTCGCAATGAGTCATCGAGCCACGGAGCGGGAGGGGAGGACCGAGCCGGCCTGGAGGATAGGGGACATAGAGAGTCAAAGGATGCAGAAAGGGAAGAGAGGAGGGTTGAGGAGGCAGAGTCAGGAGAAAGGTTGGAGAAGGTATGAGCAGAGGGAAGAGATGAAAGGATGGAAGAGGAAAGAGTAGCGGGGGAGAGAGAGCGAAGGTTGGGACGGCGCGATACCATCCGAGTAGGGGCAGTGTGGGAAGTGTTGGATGAGAGCGAGAGGGAAAAGGATACAAGGTAGTGGTCGGAGACTTGGAGGGGAGCCTCGCCTACGGCCTGGGTGGACCAGGATGGAGAAACAAACACACAGGTACTGTCCTGTTCGAAAGAACTCTCATTCTTGGGTGATTTGGTGACAGTTTACCACTTCATTTGTGACAAATGCTCCTAACCTTGAAGAGGTTTGCCACAATACCTCAACTATCTCATACTCCTGCACATTGACTCAGTACTGGTACCCCGTGTAAATAGCCAAGTTATCATTACTCATTAGTCTTTCTTACTTATTTTTTAATGTTTTTTAATCTGTGCAGTCCACTTTCTGCTTGAGACAGTTTTTGACTGTCCTGCATCATTTAAGTCTAGTGGAGAATGGACTCACCTTCAGGCACAATCCCAGGCCACACTACGTCTCAACTCTGCCCCCCAGTGGACTCTCACCTTCAGGCATGATACCGGAACACACTACCCCTTCAACACTGCCCCCCAGTGGACTCTCACCTTCAGGCACGATACCGGAACACACTACGCCTCAACTCTGTCTCCCAGTGGATTTTTCTGGAACAGCAGCAAAACATCAGTGGTAGTGAGTGGCAATGAAGCAAATATCAATGTTGCAGACAGAGCAGCGACATGAAGTCAGTCCCAAATGGTACCCTACTCCCTATGTAGTGCACTACTTTTGACCAGAGAGGTAAGGACTCTGTTAAGTCGTCCACTATATGGGGGAATGGGGTGCCATTTGGGACATAACCACTAGACAAGTCAGTTAAGAACAAATTCTTATTTTCAATGACGGCCTACTGGAAGGCAAAAGGCCTCCTGCGGGGATGGGGGCTTAAAAATAAAAAATAATGAGGAGAATTCATTTTAGCCACACATAAAACTGCACAAACAGAGAGGCTATCTGCAAAAATCACTGAAGCTGGAGACTCATATCTCCCTCACTAGCTTTAAGCACCAGCTGTCAGAGCAGCTCACAGATCACTGCACCTGTACATAGCCCATCTGTAAACAGCCCATACAACTACCTCATCCCCATACTGTATTCATTTATTTATCTTGCTCATTTGCACCCCAGTATCTTTACTTGCACATTCATCTTCTGCACATCTACCATTCCAGTGTTTAATTGTTATATTGTAATTACTTCACCACTATGGCCTATTTATTGCCTTACCTCTCTTATCTTACCTCATTTGGACACACTGTATATAGACTTTTTCTATTGTATTATTGACAGTATGTTTGTTTATTCCATGTGTAAGTCTGTGTTGCTGTATGTGTCGAACTGCTGTGCTTTATCTTGGCCAGGTCGCAGTTGTAAATTAGAACTTGTTCTCATCTAGCCTACCTGGTAAAATAAAGGTGAAACAAAAAATATAAAATAATCTGCATGGCTGCTGTGAAACCATATATTTCACGTCTATAGGCATATATTACCATCCTTGTTTTTGTAATTGGGCAACTATTAATGTCATTCATATTCTGCTTGGTCAGCATCTTCTGGCTCGTCCCTTCCAGAGCAAGAGATACATGTCAGAGAGGAGCCAAGGAGGAGGCAGAATCTGTGTCCCAAATGGCACACTATTCCTACATAGTACACAGTGCGCTGGTCAAAAGGAGTGCACTATATAGGAAATAGGGTGCCATTTGGGATGAACACACAGAAAAGGGAGTTTTTGCAAGACAAGGGAAGACCGAGCACATGTCGTTGTCTTTTGAAACACACATTGAAAACTTGACAAAGAAGCTGAGATCTATGATAGTTCTTTATGTAGAAACAAATCTTGTCTCAGTTTTGAAAATAGAAGGAAGATTGTTCAAACAATGCCTCTCCCTGTGGTAGACTTTGGTGACATGATTTATATGCACACGACAGCCTCTGTTTTGAAACCATTGGACTCAGTATTCCATTCAGCAATACATTTTATCACTGGGCACGGTTTTAGGACTCCTCATTGTATTTTTATTATGTGGGATGGACCTCTCTGCCTGTAAGAGAGCTGCAATCTCTTTTATATATTTACAAAGCAGTCTGTAGAAACTTCCTCTGTAGATTACTTCATTGATTCATTTTAGACGTACAAATTGGGTTTTGTAGGCCTGTTGTGTTTTATAGTGGGGTTTGTAGGGCTGTTGTGTTTAATAGTGGGTTTTGTCGGGCCGTTGTGTTTAATAGTGGGTTTTGTCGGGCCGTTGTGTTTAATAGTGGGTTTTGTAAAGCTGTTGTGTTTTATAGTGGAGTTTGTAGGGCTGCTGTGTTTTATAGCGGGTTTTGTAGAGCTGTTGTGTTTTGTAGTGGGTTTTGTAGGCCTGTTGTGTTTTATAGTGGGGTTTGTAGGGCTGTTGTGTTTTGTAGTGGGTTTTGTAGGCCTGTTGTGTTTTATAGTGGGGTTTGTAGGGCTGTTGTGTTTTGTAGTGGGGTTTGTAGGGCTTTTGTGTTTTGTAGTGGGGTTTGTAGGCCTGTTTAAGGTTTTCTTGCGTCGAAGGAGAGGCGGACCAAAACACAGCGTGGTTATCTTGATACATCTCTAATAAAGATAATACCGAACAATACAAAACCACTAAACGTAACGTGTGAACCCGAAACAGCCCTATCTGGTGCACACAGAGACAGGAACAATAACCCACAAAACACTCGAAGAATATGGCTGCCTAAATATGGTTCCTAATCAGAGACAACGATAAACACCTGCCTCTGATTGAGAACCACTCTAGGCAACTTAGACTTACCTAGACAACTCTACTATACCACAATCCCATAACCTACAAAAACCCCAAGACAAAACACACCACATAAATAACCCATATCACACCCTGGTCTGACCACAATATTAAAGAAAACACAAAATACTAAGACCAGGGCGTGACACCTGTTGTGTTTTATAGTGGGGTTTGTAGGGCTGTTGTGTTTTGTAGGGCTGTTGTGTTTTCTAGCGGGTTTTGTAGAGCTGTTGTGTTTTGTAGGGCTGTTGTGTTTTGTAGGGCTGTTGTGTTTTATAATGGGTTTTGTAGGGCTGTTGTGTTTTATAATGGGTTTTGTAGGGCTGTTGTGTTTTACAGTGGGTTTTGTAGGGCTGTTATGTTTTATAGTGGGGTTTGTAGGCCTGTTGTGTTTTGTAGGGCTGTTGTGTTTGATAATGGGTTTTGTAGGGCTGTTGTGTTTTGTAGTGGGGTTTGTAGGGCTGTTGTGTTTTGTAGTGGGGTTTGTAGGGTTGTTGTATTTTATAATGGGTTTTGTAGGGTTGTTGTGTTTTATAGTGGGTTTTGTAGGGCAGTTGTGTTTTATTTATGTATTAGGTTTTATTTGTAAACGTACACTTGGCTCTCTTGTAAAATAGTTTTATCTCAATGTGACTCCCTGTTTAAATAAAGGTTAATAAAATAAATATGCAAACGAGGAGTAATTTTGTGTAAAATACCAAACGAGCTCATCCCCAGTTTATGTAGTCATCAGTATGTCTCAAATGTTTTATTATTGACTAATTCTAATCAATTTGTTATTTTAAACCCCCCCCCCCCCCCCAAACAAAGTACTAATTGGATGATATCTGGATGTATGTCAGATGTATATCTGTATTTACATGGGGGGGTAACCCCAGCTTGGTATAGTAGAGGAACAGTGTTTTATATTGGGAGACTGAGGCTTATGATGGAGAGAGATGCACGTGAGGAAGCTTTCTCTACCTCTTGGTGGAGCTGTTGACATGGCTGAGAGAGGGAGAGGGAGAGGAGGAAAAATGGATCTGGAGGAACAGTTGGACACATTCAGAGAATCAACCACTCTATCTTCCCCCTCTCCCTTTCTCCTCTCACACTCCTCCTCCCCTCTACATACACACATCATGACCTTTCACACTGTGTTTTCTATGGTAACTCCCTCTCTATTTCTACCTGACTCTGACACAGTGTTGTCTATGGTAACTCCCTCTATATTTCTACCTGACTCTGACACAGTGTTGTCTATGGTCACTCCCTCTCTATTTCTACCTGACTCTGACACAGTGTTGTCTATGGTCACTCCCTCTCTATTTTTTTCATGAAGCTAGGAAATGTTTCTTAACTCAACCACCTATTGTTTCACTTAAAGAGACATTCTAAGTTCTACTTCATATTCATATTCTCCAGCACCGCCCCAACATCTACATATGGGAAAATGGTAATTTTCTATGTTTTGTAATAACAATTCAAAAGGCACTTGCACTTTGTTGCAGGTGCCTGGTAACAGTTGAATAAGATGAGACAAAAGAAGAAATCCCACACTGATCTTGCTAGTACCACTGCTCTTTATTAAGCTTTACATGTCGGCCTTAAGGCCTTTGTCAGAGCGTTTGTGAGTGTTTTTAATTGCTCAACCCACATCTGTTCAATACATGAAATGGGTGTAATATCTGATGAAGGAGTGGACCAAAGTGCAGCGTGGTACGTGTTTATGATATTTATTCAAATCTGAACACTAGAACAAAAATAAGAAAGCGAGAAACTAAAACTATACAGAAAACAACTACCCACAAACCCAGGTGGGAAAAAGGCTACCTAAGTATGATTCTCAATCAGAGACAACGATAGACAGCTGCCTCTGAGAACCATACCCGGCCAAACACAAAGAAATATAAAACATAGAAATAAAGAAGCTAGAATGCCCACTCTAGTCACACCCTGGCCTAACCAGTGACAATGGGGTTTGAGTGGAGGGAAAATAAGTGTTACCAAATGTAACAATGTGCATTTCCTAAGTATTCTAATAAAGTGTGTACATAAAACGTATTAAACATGTCTGTAAAACCACAATGAGGACATCGACCTACCAAGTCAGTTTTAATAAATCATTGGGTACAGAGCAAGAACAAACGCCAGAGTAATCTGAAGTGGTAGCATTAATTCATGTTCACATTTACAACTTAACATGCATAGCAGCTCATCATTATTTAAGACCTTTTGGGAATAATGTCTGGAAGGTGAAAATCCCAAAACATTCTCTTTTGGAGAGATCATTCTCCCCTGTCTGAGATCGTGACTTTCTCTATGCGACATATATCTAAAGGTAGAAATGTCATGTTTTAGGTCATTCAAATGTACTGCTACTAGGTAATCCACGTCTTTTCTCCTGATTTAACTTTTATGTTCACTAATTCTCTGCTTGAGAGAACAAAAGGTTTTACCTACATAACACAGCGCATATAGACATTTAATAATGTTGATAACATGGGTGGTGGAGCACAAAATAATGTTATTTATTTGGAACTGTCACGTTCTGACCTTAGTTCCTTTGTTATGTCTTTGTTTTAGGTTGGTCAGGGCGTGAGTTGGGGTGGGTAGTCTATGTTCTTTTTTCTATGTGTTTGGCCTAGTATGGTTCTCAATCAGAGGCAGGTGCCTTTGTTGTCTCTGATTGAGAATCATACTTAGGTAGCATGTTTTCCCCATTTTACTGGTGGGTGATTGTTTTCTGTTTAGGTTGTTTTCCCTGACAAGAACTGTGCGCTTTCGTTTTCTCCGTTTTGTAATTTTGTTTGAGTTTTTTTGTGAACATTAAATATGAACCATTTCCACGCTGCGCTTTGGTCTCATTCCAATGACGATCGTTACAGAATCACCCACCAACCAAGGACCAAGCAGCGTGGTATTGGGCAGCAGCGATCTCTGGACTCAGGGATATGGGAGGAGATTTTGGACGGAAAATCAGGGCACAGGCTGGGGAATGTCGCCGCTCAGCTTTCGCTGCCTCCAGCTCTGCCTTTATCGCCTCAGCACTGCGGCGATAAGCACGGCAGCGCAACAGGCATGAGAGGCAGCCCCCCCCCAATTTTTTTTTGGGGGGGGGGCACACGGGGAGTGTGGCAGAGTCAGGTTGGAGACCTGAGCCCACTCCTCGTGCTTACCGTAAGAAGCGCAGTACTGGTCAGGCACCGTGTTAGGCGGTCAAGCGCACGTTGTCACCAGTACGCGCTCATAGCCCGGTGGGCTATAGGCCAGCCCCCCACAAGTGCCAAGCGAGAGTGGGCATCCCCTCTGGTTGCACATTTAACATGCTGATAGAAATTAGGTCAAATTGATTTGTTTCCCTTCATTAAAGTCCCCGACCACTAGGAGCGCCGCCTCTGAATGAGCATTTTCCTGTTTGCTTATGGGGGTATACAGCACATTGAGTGTGGTTTTAGTGCCAGCATCGATCTGTGGTGGTATGTAGACAGCTACGAAAAATACAGATGAAAACTCTCTAGGTAGATAGTGTGGTCTACAGCTTATTATGAGATACTCTATCACAGGCGAGCAAAACCTTCAGACTTAGATATCGTGAACCAGCTGTTGATTATATATATGCATAGGCCTCCGCCCCATGTCTTACCAGAGGCTGCTGGTATATCCTGCCGATAGAGTGTATAACCTGCCAGCTGTGTGTTCTTAATGTCGTCGTTCAACCTTGACTCGGTGAAACATAAGATACAGTATTACAGTTTTTAATGTCCCATTGGTAGGATATACGTGCTTCCAGTTCTTCCCATTTATTTTCCAGCGATTGAACGTTAGCTATCAGAATGGAAGGCAAAGGCAGATTAGCCACTCGTCGCCTGATCCTCACAAGGCACCCTGATCTTTTTCCTCAAAATTTCAGCTTCTTTTTCCAGCGAATGCCGGGGATCTGGGTCTGGTCGGGTGTCTGTAGTTTATCCTTCCCGTCCAACTTATTGAAGAAAATCTCTCTGTCTAATCTGAGGTGAGTAATCACAGTTCTGATGTCCCGAAGCTCTTTTCGGTCATACGAGATGGTAGCAGCAACATTATGCACAAAACAAGTTACGAACAACTCGAAAAAACAAATAAAATAGCATGGTTGGTTAAGAGCTGATAAGACGGCAACCATCCCCTTCGGCGCCATCTTAGTTACAATTGGCATGGACCAATTATTCGGTTAAATTGTGATCACTCCTATATACAATAAGTGGTAGGTTCTGAACTTCACCTGGTCCGATGATAAAACATGCAAGTGTTTCTTGACAGCATCTCCCACTTTGTGTGAGTTCAAAGTATATGTGGTTGTGAACATTACAGTGTTTTTTTTATTGGGTCTTTTTGTAGCAGTTCATCTCATGTTTTCCCCAATGCCAAATTAAGAGCTTCATCCACACGTTGTGTAGAGTAGCTTCTTCTTAGAAACCTATCGCACATCTCTGCTGCTTATTCTAGATAGTCCTCTGTGGTATATACGGCGTGGTCTGAAGAACTGGCTTCTTCTTCTTCCTCTTTTAAATGTCTCAGGGTACGCTATCCCCCTGTAATATAGTATTTATGTCCATTTCTTTGCTGTACAGAGTTGTAAACAAGGTTCCATTTGATTTCTCAATCCACATATCGTTAGTGAATTTGTGAATTTGATTCAATAGTGAATTTGAGATTGGGGTCAATGTCATTGAGTAATGCCATAAAGTCTGACAGCTTTTCTCAAATATCGTCAATATCGATACCACTTCAGGATTTTATTCAGGAATGGATTTTTATTTTCATTGTAAACCAGAAGTTCTTTTAAACAGCTCACATAAAGGTTAGCATAGCTTGGAGCAAATCTGGAGCCCATCGATGTTCCATTCGCTTGGAGATGGTGTTCATCATCAAACCTGAAATAGCTGTACGTCAAAACATATTCAGTCAGCTCTAGAATAAAGTTTGTTGGTGGCTATTGGTTAGTATCTCAGCCTCTCAAATAGTGACAGGAGAGGCTATATAAATAATACTTTGAGCAAAAGAGAATGTTTTTGGATTTTCACCTTCCAGACATTATTCCCAAAAGGTCTTAAATAATGATGAGCTGCTATGCATGTTAAGTTGTAAATGTGAACATGAATTAATGCTACCACTTCAGATTACTCTGGCGTTTGTTCTTGCTCTGTACCCACTGATTTATTAAAACTGACTTGGTAGGTCGATGTCCTCATTGTGGTTTTACAGACATGTTTAATACGTTTTATGTACACACTTTATTAGAATACTTATGAAATGCACATTGTTACATTTGGTAACACTTACTTATTTTCCCTCGGGTGCAGCCCCATTCCATGCTTTGAACAGATGTGGGTTGAGCAATGTCTACATAAGGGTGCAAATTAAAACACTTACAAACGCTCTGACGAAGGCCTTAAGGCCGACATGTAAAGCTTAATAAAGAGCAGTGGAACTAGCAAGATCAGTGTTCAGGTTTCTCATTATTTCTCACCTATGTTTTGTAGAAAAAAAGATAGAGGAAGATAAGTGTTTCCAATGACATCATCAGTGTGCAATGTGTGATTTTATCAAATTTTGAGCTGATGAAACAAAAATATAACTATTTGGCCATAATGACCATTTTTATGTTTGGAGGAAAAAGGGGAAGCTGAAGAGCACCATCCCAACCGTGAAGCATGGGGGTGGCAGCATCATGTTGTGGGGGTGCTTTCCTGAAGGAGGGATTGGTGCACTTGACAAAATAGATGGCATCATGAGGGAGGAAATTTATGTGGAAATATTGAAGCAACATCTCAAGACATCAGTCAGGAAGTTAAAGCTTGGTCGCAAATGGCTCTTCCAAATGGACAATGACCCCAAGCATACTTCCAAAGTTGTAGCAAAATGGCTTAAGGACAACAAAGTCAGGGTATTGGAGTGGCCATCACAAAGCCCTGACCTCAATCCTGTAGAACAGGGGTGTCAAAGTCAAATGGACGGAGGGCCAAATAAAAAATTTAGCTACAAGCCGAGGGCCGGACTGTTCGAATGTTCATTGAAAATTTTTTAAATGACGCATATAGTCTAGTGAACCTAATTGAACCTACTGAAAACCTAACAAATATATTCCAATATGATCAGATAAATAAAGCAATATTTTCTTATGGCTCTGTCAGTAATCTTTAATTTTCAACAGACACAAAAGACAAATTTCCTTTATATAAAAATCCCCATAACATGAACATTAAATGAAAGAAACCGGTATTCAAGGCACCATCAGTAGCCTATATTTTCTATTTTAGCAAAAGTGGGCTAAATTTACTTCAAAGAAAAAAACAATAATAGCAATTTTCTATCATCCACTCCGTAAATGGCCGGGCTGATTTAGCGATCTCTTCTGCCAAAATAAAACTGGCCTTGACAGCAGCCTGGCCTTGTGATTTGGCTTTTTTGAACAGAGCCTGTCGAGATTTGAGGCCTCGTTTTAATTCCTCTGCCTTTTGTAGCCTTTGTTCCATGTCCATATTCTTGTTTTTGTCCGCGTGTTTCGTTTCATAATGTCGTCTCAGATTATACTCTTTCAGTACCGCCACACTTTCTCCACACAGAAGACACACAGGTTTTCCAGCTACCTCCGTGAACATATACTCCGACTCCCACCTTGTTTGAAACCCCGGTTCTCAGTGTCCACCTTCCGTTTTGCCATTTTTGATGGGTATCTGAAAGTTAATTTTACTGTGATGCTGACGACTGCTGTGCCAATAAATATTGAAATGAAGCAGCCTACTGCTCGGTGCGTCACCGTTGCATTGTGGGAAATGTAGTATTGGTGCGTGTAAAAGATCTGCGGGCTGCCGGCTTGCTGCGGTCTGCGGGCCGGTTCTAATAATAAATCAAGATCATCCCAGGGGCCGTAAAAAACCTTCTCGCGGGCCGGATGTGGCCCGCGGGCCTTGACTCTGACATATGTGCTGTAGAACATTTGTGGGCAGAACTGAAAAAGTGTGTATGAGCAAGGAGGCCTATAAACCTGACTCAGTTACATCAGCTCTGTCAGGAGGAACGGGCCAAAATTCATGGAAGGCTACCTGACACGTTTGACCCAAGTTAAACAATTTAAAGGCAATGCTAACAAATACTAATTGAGTGTATGTAAACCTCTGACCCACTGGGAATGTGATGAAAGAAATAAAAGCTGAAATAAATAATTCTCTCTACTATTATTCTGACATTTCACATTCTTAAAATAATGTGGTGATCCTAACTGACCTAAGTCAGGGAATTGTTCCTACAATTAAATGTCAGAAATGGTGAAAAACTGAATTTAAATGTATTTGGCTAAGGTGTATGTAAACTTCCGACTTCAACTGCTTTCTGAAAGTATTCACACACCTTGACTTTTTCCACATTTTCTTGTGTTACAGCTGGAATTTAAAATTGATTTTGTGTCACTGGCCTACACACACTACCCCATAATGTTAAATTGGAATTATGTTTTTAGATATTTTAAATAAATAATAAAAAATGAAAAGCTGAAATATCTTGAGTAAATAGCTATTCAACCACTTTGTTAAGGCAAGCCTGTATAAGTGAAAGAGTAGAATATTCCTAAATAAGTTGCATGGACTCACTCTGTGTGCAATAATAGTGTTTGACATGATGTTTGAATGACAAACTCATCTCTGTACCCCAGACATACAATTATCTATAAGATCCCTTGGTCGAGCAGTGAATTTCAAACACAGATTCAACCACAAAGACCAAGGAGGTTTTCCAATGCCTCGCAAAGAAGGCCCCCTATTGGTAGATGGGTAAAATAAAAAGAGCAGACAGACATAGCAGACATAACCCTTTGAGCATGGTGAAGTTATTAATTACACTTTGGATGGTGCATCATCCAATGGGGTGGCAGGTAGCCTAGCAGTTAGAGCATTGGGGCCAGTAACCGAAAGGTTGCTGGATCAAATCCCCGAGCTGATAAGATAAAAATCTGTTGTTCTGCCCCTGAACAAGGCAGTTAACCCACTGTTCCTAGGCTGTCATTGTAAATGAGAATTTGTTCTTAACTGACTTGCTTAAATAAATCAAATGAAAATCAATACACCCAGTCATTACAAAGATACAGGTGTCCTTCCTAACTCATTATGAGGTATTGTCTGTAAATGGTCATCTATTTAATCCGTTTTGAATTTATACTGTAAATGTGGAATAAGTCAAGGGGTATGAATACTTTCTGACTAAACTGTATTTGAGTCATACAGTATATACAGTACCAGTCAAACGTTAGGACACACCTACTCATTCAAGGGTTTTTCTCTATTTTCTACATTGTATACAGAAGAAAGCCCTATTTGCCAAATACCAAGCCCATATTATGTCAAGAACAGCTCAAATAAGCAGAGAGAAACAACATGGAGGTCAGTCAATCTGGAAAATGTCAAGAACTTTAAAAGTTTCTTCAAGTGCAGTCGCAAAAACCATCAAGCGCTGAGATGAAACTGGCTCTCATGAGGACCGCCACATGAAAGGAAGACCCAGAGATAGGATAAGTTCATTAGAGTTAACTGCACCTCAGATTGCTGCCCATATAAATGCTTCACAGAGTTCTAGTAACAAACACATCAACTGTTCAGAGGAGACTGTGTGAATCAGGACTTCATGGTTGAATTGCTGCAAAGAAACCACTACTAAAGGTCACCATTAATAAGACGAGACTTGCTTCGGCCAAGAAACATGAGCAATGGACATTAGACAGGTGGAAATCTGTCCTTTGGTCTGGTGAGTCCAAATTTGAGATTTTTGGTTCTAACTGCCGTGTCTTTGTGAGACGCAGAGTAGGTGAACAGATGATCTCCGCATGAGTGCTTCCTACCGTGAAGCATGGAGGAGGAGTTGTGGGGGTGCTTTTCTGGTGACACTCTTTGTGATTTATTTAGAATTCAAGGCACCATTAACCAGCATGGCTAGCACAGTATTCTGCAGTGATACGCCATCCCATCTGGTTTGTGCTTAGTGGGTCTATCATTTGTTTTTCAACAGGATAATTAGCATCTTCAGGCTGTTTGACCAAGAAGGAGATTGATGGAGTGCTGCATCAGATGACCTGGCCTCCACAATCACCTGACCTCAACCCAATTGAGGGTTGGATAAGTTGGACTGCAGAATGAAGGAAAAGCAGCCAACAACTCCTTCAAGACAGTTGGAAAAGCATTCCAGGTGAAGATGGTTGAGAGACTGCCAAGAGTCTGCAAAGCTGCCATCAAGGCAAATGGTGGCTACTTTGAAGAATCTGAAATATAAAAAATATTTTGATTTGTTTTACACTTTTTGGTTACTACATGATTCCATATTGTCAGGACCCGGTTACGAACCCGGGTCTCCTGTGTGAGAAACAGGCACTTAGCAAACTGAGCCACTAATAGTTGGCAGAACCCAGAAGATGAGGCAGACACAGCAAAAACAGAGTACCACAAGAGAGTCCAACTGGAGCAACAAATGTTCACAGCATCACTGGGGCTGGGTACTAACATTCAAACACAGAGCAAAGAACTGAGAAAAACTAAGAGTTTAAATACAATCAAGGAAAAGGAGGCACAGGTGCAAATAATAACTGGGAACAAGGGAAAACAAAAGGGTCAAAAAGCACAATGTGGGCTTCTTGTGACCAAAACCGGAACAACCCTGGCCAAATCCTGACACATATGTGTTATTTCATAGTTTTGATGTCTTCACTATTTTTCTACAATGTAGACAATAGTCAAAATAAAGAAAAGCCCTTGAATGATTAGGGGTGTCCAAACTTTTGACAGGTAATGTATATAAAAAATGATATGGATTATATGTTATGGTTACTAATGGCATATGAATTTGCATAGTGGCATGTCGGGGAAAGTTTTTGGAACAAATGGGATAATTAACAGACCTTTGCCAGCCTTATCAGTGTTAGAGTTAGGCTACTGTGTGTGTGTGTGTGTGTGTGTGTGTGTGTGTTGTGTAATGCTTTACACACCCCTACTGAGAGAGTAATGAGAGAAGCTGTTGTTTGAATCGATCTGGACTTGCTCTAACGGGCTCCAGCATTTCTGCTGCTGCTGCTTGCTGGTGTTGTATGTGTCTGTACCAGAGCCCAGTGTGAGTCATTATGTGGGAACAACCAATGGAGGAGGATAAGAGAAGAGAGATCAGCAGAATTGGAACACTCAGGCTATAGCCCCTTCTCCCACACCCCCACACTGCTGAGACAGTCTCAGTCCATAGCTCCTTCCCCCACCCTGCTGGGGATAGGGCTGAGGAGGAAGGGCTAAGGGGGGGGGGGGCTAGGTGATTTTTGCCCTAGCACTACAAAGTTGATTCAAATAATCAACTAATCATCAAACTTTGATAATTTTAATCAACTGTATAGTGTTAGGGCAAAAACCAAAATGGGGCTTGGGCCTAGAGGGGAAGGGCTAGGGGCTAAGAGTTAGGAGGAAGGGCTAGGGGGAGGGCTAGAGGATAAGATCTAGGGGTTAGGGGGGAAGGGCTAGGGGTTGAGCTAGGGACTAGGGGGGGAAGGGCTAGGGGTTGAGCAAGGAGGAAGGGCTAGGGGCTAGGGGGTTGCTTCTGTACAGAGCCTGTTGGGTATGGTTAAATTCCATGTGTCCATAGGTAGAACATGGCCTCTTAGGTAAACTCTCCTGAGGTTAAGGGTCACCGGTTGTAACTCAGCTATGGTGGTCTGGAAAGTTACTGCTAAGGACTGATTGCCTGGGGCTGGTACCAAGAGAACAAACAGAGAGAATAATTCTGTCTCCCCCTTTGGGAAGGTTAAGGGTCACCGGTTGTAACTCAGCTATGGTGGTCTGGAAAGTTACTGCTAAGGACTGATTGCCTGGGGCTGGTACCAAGAGAACAAACAGAGAGAATATTTCTGTCTCCCCCTTTGGGAAGGTTAAGGGTCACCGGTTGTAACTCAGCTATGGTGGTCTGGAAAGTTACTGCTAAGGACTGATTGCCTGGGGCTGGTACCAAGAGAACAAACAGAGAGAATATTTCTGTCTCCCCTTTGGGAAGGTTAAGGGTCACCGGTTGTAACTCAGCTATGGTGGTCTGGAAAGTTACTGCTAAGGACTGATTGCCTGGGGCTGGTACCAAGAGAACAAACAGAGAGAATATTTCTGTCTCCCCTTTGGGAAGGTTAAGGGTCACCGGTTGTAACTCAGCTATGGTGGTCTGGAAAGTTACTGCTAAGGACTGATTGCCTGGGGCTGGTACCAAGAGAACAAACAGAGAGAATATTTCTGTCTCCCCTTTGGGAAGGTTAAGGGTCACCGGTTGTAACTCAGCTATGGTGGTCTGGAAAGTTACTGCTAAGGACTGATTGCCTGGGGCTGGTACCAAGAGAACAAACAGAGAGAATATTTCTGTCTCCCCCTTTGGGAAGGTTAAGGGTCACCGGTTGTAACTCAGCTATGGTGGTCTGGAAAGTTACTGCTAAGGACTGATTGCCTGGGGCTGGTACCAAGAGAACAAACAGAGAGAATATTTCTGTCTCCCCCTTTGGGAAGGTTAAGGGTCACCGGTTGTAACTCAGCTATGGTGGGTCTGGAAAGTTACTGCTAAGGACTGATTGCCTGGGGCTGGTACCAAGAGAACAAACAGAGAGAATATTTCTGTCTCCCCCTTTGTTTTATTACTTTAAAAAAATATAGTTGTAGTTCACTTCATCCTTTAAATCCAGCATTTCCAAACATGAACAACCTAGAATTCCCAACAAGCCTCTCATGTGGAACGAGAGAGAGCTTGGTTTGTTGTTTTGAAAGTTTCTCCTTGATAAAGTTTGTTTGCTAGCCTACCGGTTTAATTTGGATCCCTCGACGTGGTTAGCCTCAGTTGCAAGGACCGCTACTCTCTGTCCTGGGATAGCTGCTAGCTATAGAGCCAGGTTTCCTCGACAGTTCGAACATGAAGCTGTTAGCCCTTGTGGCTGTTTAAATCCCTGCTGTTTGTTGCTGTTTCACAGTTCATTATCCACCCTTCCTCCCAAAAGTCTGGGAGGAGAGAGAGAGAGCCAAGCTTCTGGGCCAGTAGCTTCAGCCCCACATCACATACACCAACTGACACTCACAATTGCCTGATTGTTTGGCTAATAGTCAATCAACATTTTTATTTGTATTTAGGATTTTTTTCTTCATATTATGTCTTTCTCTGATAAGCTACAGTACCCAGGAAAGGGCTATCAATAGCCCATATTAATATATTTCGCCTTATAAATAAGGTTCATAAAAACAATAACTTGCTAACATTGGATAACATTCATATGCTGGCCTCACTTCCATAATTACATTGATACACCACTAGCAGTACAAGGATATAACACTACAGAAAACACAGAAATACCCATGGGGGAGGTGTTGCTGTATATGTTCAGAGGCATATTCCAGTAACGCTTAGAGAGGATCTCATGTCAAATTTTGTTGAATTGTTGTGTTTGCAAGTTCACCTTCAAACTGTTCTAAAAATACACCAAACGCTAACAGTGTTTTATTTGGTTCAAAACATTCTCTAGGACCTTAACTTCAACTGGAGTTGTGTGACCATTAAGGGTGTGACCATTAAGGGTGTGACCATTAAGGGTGTGACCATAAAGGGTGTGACCATTAAGGGTGTGTCCATTAAGGGTGTGACCATTAAGGGTGTGGCCATTAAGGATGTGACCATTAAGGGTGTGACCATTAAGGGTGTGACCATTAAGGATGTGACCATTAAGGGTGTGACCATTAAGGGTGTGACCATTAAGGATGTGACCATTAAGGGTGTGACCATTAAGGGTGTGACCATTGAGCAAGTTGAGGAAGCTGAACTCTTACGTATAACATTGGATACATTTACATTTAAGTCATTTAGCAGACGCTCTTATCCAGAGCGACTTACACATTGGTGAATTCACCTTCTGACATCCAGTGGAACAGATAGGCAATTATCATGGTCAAGTCATATAGACAAAGATGTCGTGAAGATGGGGAGCTGGACAAGTGCAACTGTACTAGTTGTTCAGGCTCTGGCCTTGTCCCATCTTAATTACTGTCTGTTAATATGGTCAAGTGCAGAAAAGAAAGACCGAGCAAAGCTGCAGCTGGCTGAAAACAGAGCAGCACGCCTTGTGCTTAACTGCACATGCAGAACTAACATCAGCAACATGCATGCCAGTCTTTGCTAACCCACAGTTATATACAGAGCCATGATCACATGGAACTCCCTTCCATCTCCAATTACTAAAGCAAACAGAAAAATGACCTTTAAAAAATGTATGAAACAACATCTCATGACACAATAGGGACTGTGAAATGACTTACAAACACATTCTATCACATAACACACACAATTTATACACACATTATTCTTTAGTTGTATTGTGTGTATATTGTTGTATTTTAATATGTGTGACAGTTCTTGTCTATCAGTGTATCAGTGTTGTGTTACTTGACATGTTGTATGTTTTTGTGTGGACCCCAGGAAGAATAGCTGCTGCTTCAGCAAAAGGTCATGAGGAATACGAATAAACCAAAGTCTCCTCCTAGAAGACGTGGTCTGAGACTGACTCACACATAGAAGGGACGATGCAACATTGATCCTTGTTTGATCTTGTTCTTTTTTGTAGGCAGACTTGTGCACTACTGATGTTCCAGACTTGCTTCCATGATATGTAATACAATGAGAACAACAGCAACTATAGGAACTAGGGAGAAAACACTCATCCAGAATACTCTTGCTCACTTTAAGACATTTCTACAGGAGTTATGTTTTACAAATGGAGTTGGAATAAGATAATTCAAATGAAGAACAGAATAATCTTGGAATGTGTTCCCTATTAGGTCTGTAAGTGTTGTAGGCTATATATTGTATTCCACAGAACCTATATAGGTCATTTTTGGGAGCAATGAACGAAGGTCTTGAGTAGCTGCACTTGAGTGGAAAATCGCTGAAAACCCCAGAAGTACGTTTTGTCTGTAAACTAGAACAGAAAGTGTGGTAACCACCTTGTAAACGCAGCCTAAGCATTGTGCATAAGCTGGAAGAGCTTAGGGATGACGGAGAGCATTTTCAGAGACAGTGAAAGTGGTGCAGTGTTTCACGTGTAGAAAGAACATTGTTTATAAGTGCTGTGTGGACTAGTGTGGAGACGTTAGTGAGTGGAAGTCATTGTGGAACAAAACATTTTTGATTATTGTTATAAATGCCCTGACCTTAGAGATCCTTTTATTCTCTATGTTTGGTTAGGTCAGGGTGCGACTCTGGTGGGAAAGTCTATATTTTCTATTTCTTTGCTTTTGGCCGTGTGTGTGTGGTTCCCAATCAGAGGCAGCTGTCTATCATTGTCTCTGATTGGGGATCACATATAAGTTGTATTTTCCTTTTGGGTTTTGTGGGATCTTGTTTTCTGTTTAGTGTCTGTACCTGACAGAACTGTGTGCTTTCGTTTTCACGTTTGCTATTTTGTTTGAGTGTTTTTGGAAATTAAAAATCATGAACACTTTCCACACTGCGCTTTGGTCCACTCCTTTCGACGAGAGCCGTAACAATATACTTCGAGCCATGACCAGCCAATGTGCTGGATAATGAAGTATCACTCTCTCTCACTTTAGAGCGGTTTCTCTTCAAGCCAACATTTCCAACTGAAGCATCAAGTGCATTTGGGATTTGGCTCATTTCTAAAAGGAAACCAACTTAAATATTTGACAGGGATATACAGCATTAGTTCTTCTTCTCCAATGCGACACCAAAGGGTTTGAATATCAACAATGTTCTGCTATTAGAATATAAAAATACGACACAAAATACTGTACAAAACCTTTACGTATCTGATTTCCCACTGGAACTTGAAACACACTTCCCTCGCTGTACACAAACGCTAAGGTACAGTAGGATCAGCTTACAGAAGACAGCTTTAAAAAAAAAAATGGTTAAAACATTAACAGTGATGATGGTATTAAAGCTGTCTGAATGCCCTACATAGTTGATGGTGCTAAGTGCTGCTCTGTGGCAAACTGTCTCATAGTGGCTTTGTGAAAAACATGTACACACACACACATACACACACAGTATCTGTCTATCGTAGACGTGTCTATTTGTGTGTGTGTTTCTATATGTGTGAGTGTTTGTGTGTGAGTGTGTGTCTGTGCATGCATGCCTCTTTATGTGTGTGTGTGCGTGCGAGCATGCCTCTCGGTGTGTGTGTGTGTGTGGGAGAATGCCTCTGTGTGTGTGAGGGCACGTTCGAGCATGCCTGTGTGTGTGTGTGTGTGCGTAGGTGTATGTGCGCGCGTGCGTGCGTGCGTGCATGCCTCTGTGTGTGTGTGGGCACGTTCAAACATGCCTGTGTGTGTGTGTGTGCATAGGTGTATGTGCATGCGTGCGTGCGTGCGTGCATGCCTGTGTGTGTGTGTGTGTGTGTGTTAGAGGTCATGATGTCATGATAAATAAACATCAACAAGAGGAAAACAGTCAGAATGGAAAACCTGCCAGAGTTAATAGATAGTTTTTCCTCTTAATAAACATGATGTTCAGAATGAGCTGTTTATTTCACATCTGAAAAGATGAATTAGATTTTCATTCTTCCGTGAGTAATCAAAAGTGACATATGATAAACTAGAAGCTCATTAAAATGTCTGCCAAGAAAATGACTTCAATATAACAAGTTATAAACGTATGCATACAACTGTAGACACCGACTAAATCTGACCTGTGTCTAACAAATGAAAGCTGAGACGATTTAAACAGTTATCAAACCAAACTTTATTTATGAAGCACATGTCATACATCAAAAGCAGTACTAAGTGCTTCACATACATCAAATAAAAGTGAGAAAGATAAAAACATAATACATTTCTAGAGTAAATATCTACATTTACTGTATATAGTAAAACAACAGTGGGCCTGAGAGACTAAGTTAATTAATAAATATAAAGATGTAATGTTGTCCGCCATCTGTCTGTCTTTATACGTGGTAGTAATTAACCTGTGGACAAGGTAACAACACAACAAAGGGTTTTCAAAGGACAAAATGGAGTCAGAATGGAGTCAGAATGGAGTCAGAATGGAGCCAAAATGGAGTCCGAATGGAGTCAGAATGGAGCCAGAATGGAGCCAGAATGGAGTCAGAATGGAGCCAGAATGGAGTCAGAATGGAGCCAGAATGGAGCCAGAATGGAGTCAGAATGGAGTCAGAATGGAGCCAGAATGGAGTCAGAATGGAGTCAGAATGGAGTCAGAATGGAGCCAGAATGGAGTCAGAATGGAGCCAGAATGGAGTCAGAATGGAGCCAGAATGGAGTCAGAATGGAGTCAGAATGGAGCCAGAATGGAGCCAGAATGGAGCCAGAATGGAGCCAGAACGGAGTCTGAATGGAGCCTTAATGGAGTCAGAATGGAGCCAGAATGGAGTCAGAATGGAGCCAGAACGGAGTCTGAATGGAGCCAGAACGGAGTCTGAATGGAGCCTTAATGGAGTCAGAATGGAGCCAGAATGGAGTCAAAATCTTTTTGCTGTTCTGTCTGTTCTGCACCACTGAGGCCAAGGCAACTTACTAACTTCTTCACTGAGAAGCTGCACCTAATTAAAACTACTGGAGTGTGTGTGTGGATCTCAGAATTATGCCTCGTGTGTATAATTGTACTTTTCCACAATTATGTTATAATTGTTTGATCATTAAGCCACAATTGTTCATGGTTTTACATTTCATTACAGTGTGGCTGTACTGTTAATTCAACAGTTTGATATTATTGAGGGGAAGAGAACTGTTGTTTAAGGCTGTACTGTTAATTCAACAGTTTGATATTATTAGGGGGAAGAGAATGTAATGAACGATGGGAGACAGAGAGCTGGTTTAGCAGTGTTTATTTGTAAAGGACCATAGGGGGAGGCAGGTAGCTGGGCCTAGGGGCATGCAGAAGGTCATACACAGTGGGTCCAAAAAGGCAACAGTACAGACAGGGCAAAGGCTATTAACATTGTCCGGGAGATCAGGCAATGGGTTGATAACAACAGGAAATCCGATAGGATAAAGTACAGGCAGGGAATAGGGAAACGGCATCGTTAGTGAGGCAGGCAAAACTATCATACACGGGAAGATTTAGACTATTGGGGGGGACAGCAATCTGAACAGAAGTATATCACAAAACAAACATTATCTCACAATGATGGGGTGCAAAGAACTGAACTAAATAGTGTGTGATAATGACATACAGGTGTGTGAACAGGTGATCAGAATTCAGGTGATTGGGATCTGGAGAGTGAGCTGCGTTCAGGGGATCTACGTGTTTGAGAGTGTGAGTTGGAAGCAGACGTTACAGAGAACAGTTGTTTATGGCTGTACTGTTAATTCAACAGTTTGATATTATAGGGGGAAGAGAACTGCTGTTTATGTCTGTACAAATAAATAATGAAGCATCACTGACACAACAACACCCAAAATATTGGATATTGTCATACACTTCTTATGCATACACCCACACAGAGCATGATGGCCATAACCAAATGGATACACACACACACACACACACACACACACACACACACACACACACACACACACACACACACACACACACACACACACACACACACACACACACACAGTATCCATCTCAGAGGGACTCTATGCCCACCTCGCCCTGTGCCCACGTTCAACCCACAAGCCAAGGTCCTGTCCTCCAGCCAAGTCTCCAGTGGTCAAAAAATAGTTTTGTATAGTGCAGAGGATACATACACTTCTGATTTTTAATGGAATATCTACATAGGTGTACAGAGGCCCATTATCAGCAACCGCCACTCCTGTGTTCCAATGGCACGTTGTGTTAGCTAATACAAGTGTATAATTTTAAAAGGCTAATTGATCCTTAGAAAACCCTTTTGCAATTATGTTAGTACAGCTGAAAACTGTTGTTCTGATTATAGAAGCAATAAAACTGGCCTTATTTAGACTAGTTGAGTATCTGGAGCATCAGCATTTGTGGGCTCGATTACAGGCTCAAAATGGCCAGAAACAAATAACTTTCTCCTGAAACTTGTCAGTCTATTCTTGTTCTTAGAAATGATGGCTATTCCATGCAAGAAATTGCCATCTCGTACAACGCTGTGTACTACTCCCTTCACAGAACAGCGGAGTGGGACCCCGAAGCACAACTGAGCAAGACGACAAGTACATTAGTGTCTAGTTTGAGAAACAGACGCCTCTCACAAGTCCTCAACTGGCAGCTTCATTAAATAGTACCCGCAAAACACCAGTCTCAACGTCAACAGTGAAGAGGCGACTCCAGTATGCTGTCCTTCTAGGCAGAGTTGCAAAGAAAAAGCTATATGACAGACTGGCCAATAAAAATAAAAGATTAAGATGGGCAAAAGAACACAGACACTGGACAGAGGAACTCTGCCTAGAGGTCAGCATCCTGGAGTTGCCTCTTCACTGTTGACGTTGAGACTGGTGTTTTGCGAGTACTATATAATGTAGCTGCCAGTTGAGGACTTGTGAGGCGGCTGTTTCTCATTGACGTGTCCAGTCCTCTGTTGTCTCATTGACGTGTCCAGTCCTCTGTTGTCTCATTGACGTGTCCAGTCTAGAGGTCGACCGATTAATCCACAAGGAGCCTGCCTGTTACGTGAATGCAGTAAGCCAAGGTAAGTTGCTAGCTAGCATTAAACTTATCTTAGAAAAAACAATCCATCATAATCACTAGTTAACTACACATGGTTGATGATATTACTAGATATTATCTAGCGTGTCCTGCATTGCATATAATCTGACTGAGCATACAAGTATCTAAGTATCTGACTGAGCGTTGGTAGGTAGAGGCAGGCGCGGTAAACATTCATTCAAACAGCACTTTAGTGCGTTTTGCCAGCAGCTCTTCGTTGTGCGTCAAGCATTGCGCTGTTTATGACTTCAAGCCTATCAACTCCCGAGATGAGGCTGGTGTAACTGAAGTGACGGCTAGCTAGTTAGTGCGCGCTAATAGCGTTTCAAACGTCACTCGCTCTGAGCCTTCTAGTAGTTGTTCCCCTTGCTCTGCATAGGTAACTGTCACGGTCGTCCTCCTCTTCATCTGAAGAGGAGAGGCGAGAAGGATCGGAAGACCAAAATGCGGCGTGATATGTGTTCATGTTGAATGTTTTAATTAAAGAAATAACTGAACACCGAAACACTATACAAAAACAGTAAACAAAATAACAACCGTGAAGCTAATGCGAGCTGCGCTGAAACAAGCCATCAACATAGACAATCACCCACAAACAAACAGTGCAACCCAGGCTACCTAAGTATGATTCTCAATCAGAGACAACTAATGACACCTGCCTCTGATTGAGAACCATACTAGGCTGAAACATAAAAATCCCAAATCATAGAAAATCTAACATAGACTGCCCACCCAACTCACGCCCTGACCATACTAAATAAATACGAAACAAAGGAAATAATGGTCAGAACGTGACAGTAACGCTGCTTCGAGGGTTGCTGTTGTCATTGTGTTGCTGGTTCGAGCCCAGGGAGGAGCGAGGAGAGGGACGGAAGCTATACTGTTACACTGGCAATACAATAGTGCCTATATGAACATCCAATAGTCAAAGGTTAATGAAATACAAATGGTATAGAAGGAAATAGTCCTATAATTCCTATAATAACTACAGCCTAAAACTTCTTACCTGGGAATATTGAAGACTCATGTTAAAAGGAACCACCAGCTTTCATTGGTTCTCATGTTCTGAGCACTTTTACTTTCTTCTCCAACACTTTGTTTTTGCATTATTTAAACCAAATTGAACATGTTTCATTATTTACTTGAGGCTAAATTGAGTTTATTGATGTATTATATTAAGTTAAAATAAGTGTTCATTCAGTATTGTTGTAATTGTCATTATTGCAAATGTAAAAAATTAAAAATCAGCCGATTAATCGGTATCGGCTTTTTTGATCCTCCAATAATCGGTATCGGTGTTGAAAAATCATAATCAGTCGACCTCTAGTCCAGTCCTCTGTTGTCTCATTGACATGTCCACTAAATTGAAATAAAATGCATTTGTAAATGTATTATTATTTCTCGGCCCAAACCGACATGCTTTCTATAACTTCGAGGCCCCTCTGCTTTCCATAACTGGAACTGTGTTTCTACTTTTAGCAGCCTTGTCCTCGTCCTGTGGTCAATGCCCATATTCAACCCACACGCCAAGGCACCACCCAATGTCCTGTCCCCCAGCCAAGACTCCATGAATGCTGACCAGCAGCAGTCCTGGTTCTCCACTGACCAGCAGCAGTCCTGGTTCTCCACTGAGCAGCAGCAGTCCTGGTTCTACACTGACCAGCAGCAGTCCTGGTTCTCCACTGACCAGCAGCAGTCCTGGTTCTCCACTGACCAGCAGCAGTCCTAGTTCTCCACTGACCATCAGCAGTCCTGGTTCTCCACTGACCAGCAGCAGTCCTGGTTCTCCACTGACCATCAGCAGTCCTGGTTCTCCACTGACCAGCAGCAGTCCTGGTTCTCCACTGACCAGCAGCAGTCCTGGTTCTCCACTGACCATCAGCAGTCCTGGTTCTCCACTGACCATCAGCAGTCCTGGTTCTCCACTGACCATCAGCAGTCCTGGTTCTCCACTGACCATCAGCAGTCCTGGTTCTCCACTGACCATCAGCAGTCCTGGTTCTCCACTGACCATCAGCATTGCCTTATAATATGCTTCTATTTGTTTTCTATTGGCTTATTTGTTGTCAGATTTTTCCCCACACCACCCAGTAATCTTGTAAATTATGTAAAAGTATATATTTTTTATGAGGACAGTATTACGAGACTGCAGAGGCTGTATAGAATTAGGTAGGTAGGTAAGCGATGCAGAGCCTCTCCAGATTAAAATCCGTGCTGATAGCTGGCCGATGCTCTTTCACATTGACAAGACAGAGATGGTGCTATCATAATAAAGAGGTTATTTTTATTAAAACTTCCATGACAAACCAGCAGTCACCTTTAAACATTGAATACCATCTTCCATTAATACAAACTGAAGTGATTGAGGCAGGAGGCCACAGGTGTGTGCAATCAGCTAATTAGCAAGGCTTGAAAGCAGTCATCTGACAATTAAAGGGAGATTCCACTCAATCTAACATTCAAACAAACAGGGAAAGGTTGAGCTGATGACAACTGGATTTACATGGGATAATGAATTGACATTTTAGGATATATAAACACACAATAAATAAACATTACTGTGACTCCTTCACACCTGCCTCATTAATGTTTACATATGAATGATTATAGAAAATAACCTTTGCCAGCCAATTTGGAGTCGGGTCATGGCAAATTGAAATTAAACATTAAGGTGCAAATGAATCAAAGCCGTCTTGACGGATGGGAGGTTGACTGATTGAACCTCCTCCCCTCACCCTCCCAGGCTGTTAGGCCACACACATCCCATTATGCACCCTCTATTGTGTCTTTATGGTTTCTTTTAATTGAAGTGTAAATGTTTTAACA
Source organism: Oncorhynchus masou masou (assembly GCF_036934945.1). Classification (NCBI taxonomy): domain Eukaryota; kingdom Metazoa; phylum Chordata; class Actinopteri; order Salmoniformes; family Salmonidae; genus Oncorhynchus; species Oncorhynchus masou. Next base: position 15,269,645 of record NC_088235.1, read on the forward strand.
CCATGTTAAATATTTGATAGGAGTGTTTTCTCATTTCATTCTCGATAAATTAATTAATAGTCATACATAACTGGTGTTGCTATTAAGTTTCTACTTGAAAAGAGGAGAGCTGATTGGGTATTGACAGTTTGGCATCCGGCTGCCTCTCTTCCAAATGACACAGACAGAGATTATGCCCTTTCAATGATCCCTAGGCTGTCAGAGAATGACCTTTTTGGAGCAGATCCCATGGATTGCAGTCTTAGTTAGAAACTGTGACAACTCACTCACTTCTCAAACAATTCAGCGTTGAAAGCCAAGCTGTGAGCAAAATCTGCCCCAAAAAATGTCTCAGATGATTCCAAGTGTCTATAACGATGATAAAGGTTCATACATCACCAAATGAACGCAAAAGGGAAAAAAGTCGATGCTCGACTGAGGGAGTTTGGGCTTTACTTAAAGAGTCAATCCGCAGTAGAAACAATAACAAAGTATCTCCCCACCACTGTTTCGGTAAAAAGCTGAGTGATGGGGCATATTCAATCAAATGTCTTTTATAAAGCATATTTTACATCAGCAGTTGTCACAAAGTGCTTATACAGAAACAGCCTAAAACCCCACAACAGCAAGCAATGCAGATGTAGAAGCACAGTGGCTAGGAAAAACTCCCTGGAAAGACAGGAACCTAGGAAGAAACACAGAGAGGAACGAGGCTATGAGGGATGGCCGGTCCTCTTCTGTCTGTGCAGGGTGGAGATGGTACAAGTACATTACCATTAAGGCCAGATCATTCTTCATAGATGAACTATGGATGCACGGCCATCCATGATATAACAATTATAGCTTTAATCCTGTCTTGAGGCTATACAGTGTTTGTTCACGTGTACTTTGTTTACAAACATAGGAATAAAACAAGTTATATATTGAGTTCTGATGGATGAAGCTAAGCTCATGAGGCATTATATTCTTCAAGAAGTTATATTCTTCAAGAATCAATGGGTACATATTGTTAATTTATAAGTCCAGAAACGGATTTAGGAACTGCTGATTACCCCTTTTATCTTGGGTTCATATCAGCCTCATAAAGCAGGCTTTAGGTAAAGTGTTACAGAGAGTTTCACATGCTGCCCATTGGTGACGGCAGGCAGCTGAACATTGAACATAGCATAAACCAACATGAAACAAAACCCTAATCCAATTCAGCAGCATTTAAGGCCATGCTTTAAACCTCCCACTTTGGGCTGGATGTTTCAATGTGTAGTTCATGCATGCATAATCTATGAGCAGAATTATGTTTAACCTCAATTAGCCACAAAATCCCTCATTTGAAAGCGACTGTTTTCTGGAAGCTGTGCAGTGCCATTTTTCCTAAATTTACCCCCATGCGGGCCAGCCAATGAGCTTCAGGCCCAAACCGTTTGAGTGACAGCTAGCAGAACGAACAGACAGTGGAGAGAGGGAGAGGGAGAGAGAGAGAGAGAGAGCAATGACGTGGTGCACGTCTACCACATTTGTGATGTAATTTGCCATTTTCGGGGACCACTTCTGGCTCGTGGGTTCAGAACTACTGTCTAACAAGTGTACAAAAGTACTAGAGAATCTCTTTAACAAATAAAGATACCGACAGCATTCATTCCTCTCTCTTCCAGTGAAGGACAGAAAATGAAGAGAAGAGGACTGGCCACCCCTCATCACTATTCTTCCTCTAAAACACACCTACACTCTGTCTATGCTTTTATCTTCAAGACCCCTTGCTTTAACATCTTATCCTGTGAGTGGAGGAGTCGAGGAGAAGAGAAACTTGATCTGGTGAAGTGGGAGGAGGAGGAGGAGAGGGGGAGAAGGAAGAGAGGAGTAGACTGGTTCCCCGGAGGATCCAGGAGAGTCTGTTAGCCTGTCGGGAAGTTGGCGGGTTGGCGTTGCGACGCAGCAGATGTCACTGGTTCTTTATCCTGGAGCAGCCATCTGGTCCTTCCTAGCGGGACCTGCTGGACACACACACACACACACACACGGTCTTGTCTGAGTGACAGAAGACATGCTGCTCTTCCTTCCCACTCCCACACACCTCCACCTGGCTGCATAACTCTTATTCACACACCTCCACCTGGCTGCAGAACTCTTAACCACACACCTCCACCTGGCTGCAGAACTCTTATTCACACACCTCCACCTGGCTGCAGAACTCTTATTGACACACCTCCACCTGGCTGCAGAACTCATTGACACACCACCACCTGTCTGCAGAACTCTTACCCACACACCTCCACCTGGCTGCAGAACTCTTACCCACACACCTCCACCTGGCTGCAGAACTCTTACCCACACACCTCCACCTGGCTGCAGAACTCTTATCCACACACCTCCACCTGGCTGCAGAACTCTTATCCACACACCTCCACCTGGCTGCAGAACTCTTACCAACACACCTCCACCTGGCTGCAGAACTCTTATCCACACACCACCTGGCTGCAGAACTCTTATCCACACACCTCCACCTGGCTGCAGAACTCTTACCCACACACCTCCACCTGGCTGCAGAACTCTTATCCACACACCTCCACCTGAGAGAGAGAGAGAGAGAGAGAGAGAGAGAAGAGAGAGACAGAGAGAGAGAGAGAGAGAGACAGAGAGAGAGAGAGAGAGAGAGAGAGAGAGAGAGAGACAGAGAGAGAGACAGAGACAGAGAGAGAGACAGAGAGAGAGACAGAGAGAGAGAGAGAGAGATAAAGATAAATAGTGAGAGAGAGATAAATAGTGAGAGAGAGAAAGATTATAGTGAGAGAGAGATTAGACCCAACCAAATCATGACAAAACAAAAAGATAATTACTTGACACATTGGAAAGAACTAACAAAAAAACAGAGCAAACTAGAATGCTATTTGGCCCTACACAGAGAGTACACAGCGGCAGAATACCTGACCACTGTGACTGATCCAAAATTAAGGAAAGCTTTGACTATGTACAGACTCAGTGAGCATAGCCTTGCTATTGAGAAAGGCCGCCGTAGGCAGACATGGCTCTCAAGAGAAGACAGGCTATGTGCTCACTGCCCACAAAATGAGGTGGAAACTGAGCTGCACTTCCTAACCTCCTGCCTATTGTATGACCATATTAGAGAGACATATTTCCCTCAGATTACACAGATCCACAAAGAATTCGAAAACAAATCCAATTTCACTGGGTGAAATTCCACAGTGTGCCATCACAGCAGCAAGATTTATGACCTGTTGCCACGAGAAAAGGGCAACCAGTGAAGAACAAACACCATTGTAAATACAACCCATATTTATGCTTATTTAATTTATCTTGTGTCCTTTAAGCATTTGTACATTGTTAAAACACTGTATATATATATAATATGACATCTGTAATGTCTTTATTGTTTTGAAACTTCTGTATGTGTAATGTTAAATGTTAATTTTTATTGTTTATTTCACTTTATATATTCACTTTATATATTATCTACCTCACTCGCTGTATTATCTACCTCACTTGCTTTGGCAATGTTAACACGTTTCCCATGCCAATAAAGCCCTTGAATTGAATTGAATTGAATTGAATTGAGAGAGAGAGAGAGAGAGAGAGAGAGAGAGAGAGAGAGAGAGAGAGAGAGAGAGAGAGAGAGAGAGAGAGAGAGAGAGAGAGAGAGAGAGAGAGAGAGAGAGAGAGAGACAGAGACAGAGAGAGAGACAGAGAGAGAGAGAGAGAGAGAGAGAGAGAGACAGAGAGAGAGACAGAGAGAGAGACAGAGACAGAGAGAGAGACAGAGAGAGAGACAGAGAGAGAGAGAGAGAGATAAAGATAAATAGTGAGAGAGAGATAAATAGTGAGAGAGAAAGATTATAGTGAGAGAGAGATTAGATCCAACCAAATCATGACAAAACAAAAAGATAATTACTTGACACATTGGAAAGAACTAACAAAAAAAACAGAGCAAACTAGAATGCTATTTGGCCCTACACAGAGAGTACACAGCGGAAGAATACCTGACCACTGTGACTGATCCAAAATTAAGGAAAGCTTTGACTATGTACAGACTCAGTGAGCATAGCCTTGCTATTGAGAAAGGCCGCCGTAGGCAGACATGGCTCTCAAGAGAAGACAGGCTATGTGCTCACTGCCCACAAAATGAGGTGGAAACTGAGCTGCACTTCCTAACCTCCTGCCCATTGTATGACCATATTAGAGAGACATATTTCCCTCAGATTACACAGATCCACAAAGAATTCGAAAACAAATCCAATTTCACTGGGTGAAATTCCACAGTGTGCCATCACAGCAGCAAGATTTATGACCTGTTGCCACGAGAAAAGGGCAACCAGTGAAGAACAAACACCATTGTAAATACAACCCATATTTATGCTTATTTAATTTATCTTGTGTCCTTTAAGCATTTGTACATTGTTAAAACACTGTATATATATATAATATGACATCTGTAATGTCTTTATTGTTTTGAAACTTCTGTATGTGTAATGTTAAATGTTAATTTTTATTGTTTATTTCACTTTATATATTCACTTTATATATTATCTACCTCACTCGCTGTATTATCTACCTCACTTGCTTTGGCAATGTTAACACGTTTCCCATGCCAATAAAGCCCCTTGAATTGAATTGAATTGAATTGAATTGAGAGAGAGAGAGAGAGAGAGAGAGAGAGAGAGAGAGAGAGAGAGAGAGAGAGAGAGAGAGAGAGAGAGAGAGAGAGAGAGAGAGAGAGAGAGAGAGAGAGAGAGAGAGAGAGAGAGAGAGAGAGAGACAGAGACAGAGAGAGAGACAGAGAGAGAGACAGAGAGAGAGAGAGAGAGAGAGAGAGAGACAGAGAGAGAGACAGAGAGAGAGACAGAGACAGAGAGAGAGACAGAGAGAGAGAGAGAGAGATAAAGATAAATAGTGAGAGAGAGATAAATAGTGAGAGAGAGAAAGATTATAGTGAGAGAGAGATTAGATCCAACCAAATCATGACAAAACAAAAAGATAATTACTTGACACATTGGAAAGAACTAACAAAAAAAACAGAGCAAACTAGAATGCTATTTGGCCCTACACAGAGAGTACACAGCGGAAGAATACCTGACCACTGTGACTGATCCAAAATTAAGGAAAGCTTTGACTATGTACAGACTCAGTGAGCATAGCCTTGCTATTGAGAAAGGCCGCCGTAGGCAGACATGGCTCTCAAGAGAAGACAGGCTATGTGCTCACTGCCCACAAAATGAGGTGGAAACTGAGCTGCACTTCCTAACCTCCTGCCCATTGTATGACCATATTAGAGAGACATATTTCCCTCAGATTACACAGATCCACAAAGAATTCGAAAACAAATCCAATTTCACTGGGTGAAATTCCACAGTGTGCCATCACAGCAGCAAGATTTATGACCTGTTGCCACGAGAAAAGGGCAACCAGTGAAGAACAAACACCATTGTAAATACAACCCATATTTATGCTTATTTAATTTATCTTGTGTCCTTTAAGCATTTGTACATTGTTAAAACACTGTATATATATATAATATGACATCTGTAATGTCTTTATTGTTTTGAAACTTCTGTATGTGTAATGTTAAATGTTAATTTTTATTGTTTATTTCACTTTATATATTCACTTTATATATTATCTACCTCACTCGCTGTATTATCTACCTCACTTGCTTTGGCAATGTTAACACGTTTCCCATGCCAATAAAGCCCTTGAATTGAATTGAATTGAATTGAGAGAGAGAGAGAGAGAGAGAGAGAGAGAGAGAGAGAGAGAGAGAGAGAGAGAGAGAGAGAGAGAGAGAGAGAGAGAGAGAGAGAGAGAGAGAGAGAGAGAGAGAGAGAGAGAGAGATTATAGTGAGAGTAGAAAATTGGTTTGTTGCCACCCTGAACGCCATCACTGACTGGGAGGGAGAGTCAGTATTTAACAGACAACAACATGTCCTACTTCTTTTCAACCAGAAATAACTCCATGTTATCATCCTCCCCACTCACAATGGAGGCTTTGTTTTATAGTAATACTTCGATATTGTTCTATTAAAGAGAATGTCCAGATGATGTTGTCTATGCGATTTAGAATGATGTGACCACTTTTAGAAATGAGGGTACAATACTGTGTTGTCCAAATAAGCATGTTATGATTCAGGGGAGGGGCCTATAACTTCATATTGAAATGAAAGGCCAACTTTGAGACAGTTTAATCATTGGGTCCCTGAAGGTGTGACATTTTGTAATAAATTCTAGTTGGAGATAAGGTTGTAATTAGATAGCAGGTTAATCTCTCTGGTTCATTAAACAGAGTTCATTTCTCTAACGAGAAGAGAGAAATCCTTTTAGCTATGACTGCAGAATGAACCAAATTCTCCTATGTGTGAATCAAAAACACACACACGCAGACACAAGCACGTAGACACAATCACGTACACAGGTACACACGTACACACGTACACACACACACGTACACACGTACACACACACACACACACACACACACACACACACACACACACACACACACACACACACACACACACACACACACACACACACACACACACACACACACACACACACACACACACACACACACACACACACACACACACACACACACACACACACACACACAGGGGCATGGAAGACCATGTTTTAACCGGCCTGTGTGTCCCTCTGGCATGCCAAACCACACCAGCTGGTTCCGTTCTGATTGGCTGTTTCCAGACAGAAGATCTGCTGACTGGACACTTTTAGAACTGACTTTTAACAACTCCGCCATCCATTACCATTGTTTTTAATAAGATGTTTGGCATGACAATGACCATAGTAGTTGGCAAGACCAGATCTGGAACCACCAGGCTCCCATTACCTAACTACACATGTCCTCCAAATCTACCTGAACGATAGACGATAATCGACTTCCATAATCTACCAACCAAACTCTAAAATAAAGTGCTTCCTTTAAAAGGAAAGTTTTCACTTGAAAGAAAACTGAATGCTTTGGCCGCCCTCACATAAATTAACAACTTGAGATCACCTTTTCATTTTAGTGGAGAATAATTTACATAAAGCTCTCTGTATCCCCATTTTCAACCATTATGAAAGTGAGGCCATTTGGTTGACATCAATCCTTCATGTTTGATTTGATATGTGGAATCTTCCAGACAGTGTCTGCTAGCTCCTGTAGGACACCTGAGAGGTGGGGAGAAGGTACATTGATAAACTATTGAAGATACCATAGATGGTGGGGCAGAGTGCATCTTTTAGGTCTACAATAACAGTACTTAACCTCCATCTTCTATGAAAGCAGAACTTGTATGTTATTTTCCTAAGGCAGCTGCAGTCATGGTTTGCTTCCCCAATGGCCCCTTATTCCCACCATGGTCAAATATATATATATATATGCAGTCTCCTGACTCAAATCCCTCCTTGGTCGAGTGCCATCACCATCAAAAAGGTGTTTGCAGAGTACCAGTCACCTTAAAGTGCAGCCAAAACTAGACCATTGAGTCACTTTAAAAGAGGAATTCTGTCTGAAAGGCCCATGGTTTATCTACATTTCTCCATGGCTAAGTCCCAAAGGGCACCCTATTCCCTAAATGGACCGTATGGGCTCTGGTCATAAATAGCGCACTATAAAGGCCTTGAAAGAGAATCGACGCAGGCAGAGAGATAACATCACAGTTATAACTGACAGTCAGTGAAAAAACAGAAAAACATTACTGAAACATTGAGTCCCAAATGGTACCCTATTCCCTATATACAGTGACTTGCATTTTTCCTCTTTTGTTGCCTTGCAACCTGAAATTAAATGGATTTTTAGGGGCTTGTATCATTTGATTTACACAACATGCCTACCACTTTAAAGATGCAAAACATTTTTTATTGTGAAACAAACAAGAATTAACACAAAAAAACAGAAAACGTAAGAGTGCATAACTATTCACCCCCCCAAGTCAATATTTTGTAGAGCCACCTTTTGCAGCAATTACAGCTGCAAGTCTCTTGGGACATCTCTATAATCTTGGTCACGTCTTGCCACTGGGATTTTTGCCAATTCTTCAAGGCAAAACTGCTCCAGCTCCTTCAAGTTGGATGGGTTCCGCTGGTGTACAGCATTCTTAAAGTCGTACAACAGATTGATGTCTGGATTTTGACTATGCCATTCCAAGACATTTAAATGTTTCCCCTTTAAACCACTCTAGTGTTGCTTTAGCAGTATACTTAGGGTCATTGGAAGGTGAACCTCTGTCCCGTCTCAAATCTCAGGAAAACTGAAACAGGTATTTAGCGCCATCCATCATTCCTTCAATTCTGACCAGTTTCCCAGTCCCTGCTGAGGAAGAACATCCTCACAGCATGATGCTGCCACCACCATGCTTCACTGTGGGGGTGGTATTCTTAGGGTGATGACAGGTGTGGGGTTTGTGCCAAACATAGCATTTTCCTTGATGGCCAAAAATCAAAATTTTTGTCTCATCTGACCAGAGCACCATCTTCCATATGTTTGGGGAGTCTCCCACATGCCTTTTGGGGAACACCAAACATGTTTGATAATTATTTTCTTTAAGCAATGGCTTTTTTCTGGCCACGCCTCTGTAAAGCCTAGTTCTGTGGAGTGTACGGCTAAAATTGGTCCATCAGGGTTATCTTTGGTCTCTTTGTTGCCTCTCTGATTAATATCCTCCTTGCCTGGTCCATGAGTTTTGGTGGGTGGCCCTCTCTTGGCAGGTTTGTTGTGGTGCCATATTCTTTCCATTTTTTAATAATGGATTTAATGGTACTCTGTGGGATGTTCAAAGTTTCGGATATTTTTTTTATAACCCAACCCTTATATGTACTTCTCCACAACTTTGTCCCTGACCTCTTTGGAGAATTCCGTGGTCTTCATAGTGCCGCTTGCTTGGTGGTGTCCCTTGCTTTGTGGTGTTGCAGAATCTGGGGCCTTTCAGAAAGGTGTACAGTGGGGCAAAAAAGCATTTAGTCAGCCACCAATTGTGCAAGTTCTCCCACTTAAAAAGATGACAGAGGCCTGTAATTTTCATCATAGGTACACTTCAACTATGACAGACAAAATGAAAAAAAAATCCAGAAAATCACATTGTAGGATTTTTAATGAATTTATTTGCAAATTATGGTGGAAAATAAGTATTTGGTTACCTACAAACAAGCAAGATTTCTGGCTCTCACAGACCTGTAACTTCTTCTTTAAGAGGCTCCTCTGTCCTCCACTTGTTACCTGTATTAATGGCACCTGTTTGAACTTGTTATCAGTATAAAAGACACCTGTCCACAACCTCAAACAGTCACACTCCAAACTCCACTATGGCCAAGACCAAAGAGCTGTCAAAGGACACCAGAAACAAAATTGTAGACCTGCACCAGGCTGGGAAGACTGTATCTGCAATAGGTAAGCAGCTTAGTTTGAAGAAAGTAACTGTGGGAGCAATTATTAGGAAATGGAAGACATACAAGACCACTGATAATCTCCCTCGATCTGGGGCTCCACGCAAGATCTCACCCTGTGGGGTCAAAATGATCACAAGAACAGTGAGCAAAAATCCCAGAACCACACGGGGGGACCTAGTCAATGACCTGCAGAGAGCTGGGACCAAAGTAACAAAGCCTACCATCAGTAATACACTACGCCGCCAGGGACTCAAATCCTGCAGTGCCAGACGTGTCCCCCTGCTTAAGCCAGTACATGTCCAGGCATGTCTGAAGTTGGATGATCCAAAAGAAGATTGGGAGAATGTCATATGGTCAGATGAAAACAAAATAGAACCTTTTGGTAAAAACTCAACTCGTCGTGTTTGGAGGACAAAGAATGCTGAGTTGCATCCAAAGAACACCATACCTACTGTGAAGTATGGGGGTGGAAACATCATGCTTTGGGGCTGTTTTTCTACAAAGGGACCAGGACGACTGATCCGTGTAAAGGAAAGAATGAATGGGGCCATGTATGGTGAGATTTTGATAGAAAACCTCTTTCCATCAGCAAGGGCTTGAAGATGAAACGTGGCTGGGTCTTTCAGCATGACAATGATCCCAAACACACCAGCCGGGCAACGAAGGAGTGGCTTCGTAAGAAGCATTTCAAGGTCCTGGAGTGGCCTAACCAGTCTCCAGATCTCAACCCTATAGAACATCTTTGGAGGGAGTTGAAAGTCCGTGTTGCCCAGCAACAGCCCCAAAACATCACTGCTCTAGAGGAGATCTGCATGGAGGAATGGGCCAAAATACCAGCAACAGTGTGTGAAAACCTTGTGAAGACTTACAGAAAACGTTTGACCTCTGTCATTGCCAACAAAGGGTATATAACAAAGTATTGAGATAAACTTTTGTTATTGACCAAATACTTATTTTCCACCATAATTTGCAAATAAATAAATTAAAAATCCTACAATGTGATTTTCTGGATTTTTTTTCCTCATTTTGTCTGTCATAGTTGAAGTGTACCTATGACGAAAATTACAGGCCCCTCTCATCTTTTTAAGTGGGAGAACTTGCACAATTGTTTGCTGACTAAATACTTTTTTGCCCCACTGTATATGCACTGAGATCATGTGAAAGGTCATGTGACACTTAGATTGTGGACTTTATTTAATTAATTATGTGACTTCTGAAGGTAATTGGTTGCACCAGATCTTTTTTAGGGGCTTCATATCAAATGGGGGAATACATATGCACGCACCACTTTTCTGTTTGTAATTTTTAATAAGTAATTTTTTTCAATTCACTTCACAAATTTGGACTATTTTGTGTATGTACATTACGTGAAATCCAAATAAAAATATATTTAACTTACAGGTTGCAATGCAACAAAATATGAAAAACACCATGGAAGGTGAATACTTTTGCAAGGCAGTGTAGTGCACTACTTTTGACCAGAGCGGGTGGGTGGGATTTGGGTGGGTGGGTGGGTGGGTGGGTGGAAGAGGAAGAGGAGGATAGGGACAACAGTATATGAGGCACAAACCAAAGAAATTCCCCCTTAAAGTGATTATGTTTCTCAAGAGATTTCCTTAAAGCCGTAACATTGAAATGTGTAACATTGAAATGATTCTATTCCATCCACCCCTCATATAAATTCTGTTGAAACAGGTATGTGGTTGAAGCCTGGATGTGTTTGGAGACAAATATGAATGTTCATAGACCAGTCAGTCTGTGACATTGTGTATCTCATTTCCACCTGCAGTCAGACTTTGTGTTCATATGATTTATCGATAACAATCATAAACAATAACAATGGTAAAAGATGTACAAACAGAAAATATGGTCCAATGTATTTTTAGGGTTACAAATTGTAATGGAAGGGTAAGAAAAATAACATTAGAGTTTTTTGTGACCTAACTTAGCTTGTGTCTCTATAGGAGCCTGTTTCAGCACAACAACTCTTGATTGACGTGGCTGATTTGTTTAGGAAAATAGCCAATGAGGTAGATTTTCAATTACCAGCAGCTGACAGATCATCTCTACAGGTCACATACTGACTGGTGTGTGTGTGTGACAGACAGAGCAGAAAGCCAACTGTGTTGTTTAATTAGTGTCGCTAGCGTGAGTGATTGACAGTTGTGATGTGCCTGTGTGTCTACACTAGACTAGATTGATAGGGACATTACAAGTGACTCTCATGGTAAGTAGCCTATTTTATAGTCATGGTGTATTTCACTTTTCTACAATGACAACTGGTTTCAGAGGTTTCCCATTTTGTTCTGTTTACATTTGAGAACCAAAGATTTCTCAAAATAATTAATAAAATGACTGTACAACAACTTCAGAGAGAAGGAGAGTTGAATACAAACACCATCTCTGAGAGAGGTTTCAAGCTGTGCCCTTCAACAATAATTAAGGTATGTTTTTCGGCAGCCAAACTGGAGACAAAGAGAGTTATCTGCCCTCTACAGAGGTGGACTACAGTGATCCGACACTCTAATCTCTTTTAAATATGTTGGGCTTGTAAATGTGTAATGAAGCCCCTAAGCAAGTAAATAATGAGTTGCAATACCTAATGTATGTTGGCTACATTTTAGCAGTGTGAAATGCTCCCAAACAGGTGATGAAGACAGCTGCATATGAATATGCTATGAATGTGTTATAGTCCTGGTGTTTTGTTTATTTCAGCATCAATGAAAATAGTTTTTAGAGGTGTCTTTCTGTTTACATTCTGGAGATGTTTTGCAAGTGGGGGTTGATAAGAACCTCAATATTTCTTCTGAAACTCGTGAGTCTATTCTTGTTCGTGTTCTGAGAAATTTAAATTAACTGAAGATCTCGTACAATGCTGTACAGTACAGCGCAAACTGGCTCTAACCAGAATAGAAAGAGGAGTGGGAGGACCTGGTGCACAACTGAGCAAGAGGACAAGTACCTTAGCGTGTCTAGTCTTCTAGGCAAGCATCCCGGAGTCGCTTCTTCACTGTTGACGTTGAGACTGGTGTTTTGTTGGTACTATTTAATGACGCTGCCAGTTAAGGACTTGTGAGTCATCTGTTTCTCTAACTAGATACTCTAATGTACATGTCCTCTTGCTCAGTTGTGCACCGGAGCCTCCCACTCCTCTTTCTATTCTGTTTAGAGCCAGTTTGCGCTGTTCTGTGAAGGGAGTAGTACACAGCGTTGTATGAGATGTTCAATTTCTTGGCAATGTCTCGCATGGAATAGCCTTAATTTCTCAGAACAAGAATAGACTGACGAGTTTCAGAAGAAAGCTATTTGTTTCTGGCCATTTTGAGCCTTAAATCGAACCCACAAATGCTGATGCTCCAAATACTCAACTAGTCTAAAGAAGGGCCGTTTTATTGCTACTTTAATCAGAACAAAATTTTTCAGCTGTGCTAACATAATTGTTTTCTAATGCTCAAGTAGCCTTTTAAAATGATACACTTGGATAAGCTAACACAACATGCCACTGGAAGACAGGAGTGATACTTGCTGATAATGGGCCTCTGTATGCCTATGTAGATATTCCCAAAAAATCAGCCGTATCCTGCTACAGTAGTCATTTACAACATTAACAATGTCTACACTGTATTTCTGATCAATTTGATGTTATTTTAATGGACAAAAAATGTGCTTTTCTTTCAAAAACAAGGACATTTCTAAGTGACCCCAAACTTTTGAACAGTAGTGTACATACACAGCCATGATTAGCTGATAAGATGGTCTAGAAAAACAACAACAACAACAAAAGCACCTGTCAGTTGGAGCTGGAGCCGGACCCTGAAAAGCGACAAACTTCCACAGGTGTGTAGACTACTTTGTCTTGTCATCAAAACAAAAGGCATTCATAATCTATCTTCATTATCATTGTTGTGCAGTTTTCAATGTGCCACCAGAAGATGCCGGAACTGAACAGCCTGTTTGTATGGTGGAACATCCGGGCCTATTCATTGCATCATGCCCTGCTTATCTAGAGGGAAGACTATGGTATAATCGTCAGTATCGTCAAAGTCTATTTCATCATTTTAAGAAATAAACCTTGTGATGACACTGGAGATGATCATTTATTTCAATTCCTCAAATGAATTACACATTTGGAATGTTTTCTGCTGCTGAAAGTAAATACAGAAACCAGAATGGAAGGTTGTTGTCATTCTTCATGAATATTTATTTTTATTTAACCTTTATTTAACTAGGCATGTCAATTAAGAATAAATTCTTATTCACAATGAAGGCCATCTGCTCATACACACAAACCCTAACCTGGACGACGCTGGGCCAATTGTGCACCACCCTATGGCTCCCCCAATCATGGCCAGTTGTGATACAGCCTGGAATCGAACTAGGGTCTGTAGTGATGCCTCTAGCACTGAGATGCAGTGCCGAAGACCGGGTGCTGTAATAGTGCCTATGTGTAGCTGGTGTAGAGGAGTCAGGCGCAGGACAGCAGATATGAGTAATAAACATAATGTACTCAAATATTCACAAATACTACACAATAAATTGAGCCCACAATAACGGACCATATCACAAACAAACAATCACTCACAAACAACCAGGGGGGAACAGAGGGTTAAATAATGAACAAGTAATTGGGAGATTGAAACCAGGTGTGTAAGACAAGGACAAAACAAATGGAAAATGAAAAGTGGATCGGCGATGGCTAGAAGGCCGGTGACGTCGACCGCCAAACGCCGCTCGAACAAGGAGAGGGACCGACTTTGGCGGAAGGCGTGACATGGGTGATATATCACCATATGTTTAATCTTTTTGACAGTATGAAGTTTTTGACAGTATTTTATGTTTTTGAACAATAAAAGTTGTAAATATGCTTTATGAGTAGTTCATGACGCTAGGGTGGCAACACATGAATGATATGTCATTTCAATGGGACTTTCTCAATTCTGATTGTTTTATACTGTTCAATCCAATTTATTCCATTTTTGCATTTCCTGCACTTTTATCATTTCCACACTGTTGAAACATTCACTCCATCATCTGCTCATACACACATAACATGCACGTACATTTATACTGACACACACACACACACACACACACACACACACACACACACACACACACACACACACACACACACACACACACACACACACACACACACACACACACACACACACACACACACACACACACACACACACACAATCTTCAAATACCCAATTATCAAATACCCTGATGCCTAGTCTCCTTACCCCGATACATATCTACCTCAATCCATCCAGTATCCCTGCACATTGTAAATATGGTACTGGAACTGACCATATATATAGTATGCTTACTTACTTTATGGTGTTCTTCTTATTTATTTTTATATCTCGTGTGTTTTTGTTATACTTTGTTGTTTTTTATATTACATTGATATTGATTACTGTGTTATTGGGGTTAGAGTTTGCAAGAAATGCATTTCACTGTACTTGTGCATTTGAGATTAAAACTTGAAACTTGAATCTAAGGTTGCCTACACATTAGAGTCTCTATCGACTGCCCACCGAACACTGAACTTTTCTTAGAGGTGACCACAAGAAAGAAAGCTCCAACAGCAGAAACATGAGGAAAGGGGACAAGGCAATGCATTAGAAGCAGTAACCTCTCTCTTTGATGGATGTAGCCTGTCAGAAACGAATCTCTGCACACCAAGGTTTGTGAATGTTTTTGTACCCTTCATTTTGAAAGCCACTGATATTATTAGAGATTATTCTATACACCCCCTCACTACACGACAACACTTTTTTGACAGTTTTTTTCAGAAAAGGCTGCCTCCCAAATGGCACCGTATTTCCTTTTGTCAAAGTAGTGCACTATATAGAGAATAGGGTGTCATTGGGACAAAAAGAAGTGATAGAAAAGAAGTCTGATTTGTTCAGTCAAGGCTAGAACCTCCATCCATGTTATTGACTGAAAGCCAAATTCAATGGAAATACAATCAGTTGGATGAGAGGTGTCTCATTCAGTTATCAGAATGCTGGCATCACCTCTTGGTACCAGGGAACATATTTCCTGGGATAGTGAAGGTTGATAAGTAGCCACATTCCAACTTTTCTCAAACTAATATATTTGAACTCTTCTCAAGCACAAACAAAATCAAAAAGTGAAACAGCAATTCAAAGCTACATGAAACACACAAATCCTTCTCTGAATATTTCTCATTTTAATTAGTCATTTTTATTAATATTGTAATATATGCCATTTAGCCAATGTTTTTATCTAAAGTGACTTACAATCACGCGTGCATATATTTTTCATATGGGTGGCATGGGAATCGAAACCTACAATCTTAGTGTTGCAAATGCCTTGCTCTACTATCTGACTCTAAAATGTGTATTTGCCTTTCATTAAAAATGATCCCTCAAGTCGTTTGTGTGTGATAGATTTCAACGTTTTGCTGCAACGATGTCAATATCTTCACCTGTAAGATTTGACTGTAATCCCCTGGGTAACCCTCTCTCCAACCTCTACTTCAATTCTCGGAATTAAGTTACTAATTTATGTCACACCTGGATGTTCGATCTGATTATATGTAACCTTTATCTGTGTGGGTGTGTGTCATGCCTGCCATATGTCAATATCACCCTACTTAGAGTAGGATTGTACAAGTAAGATTGACAGGGACAGTGTAAATGGATCAACACATCAATTTAAATATCCCGGATTTAACATAAAACCTCATTGTCATGGGATTAAGCAGAGCAATGGCTGAGTCAGAAGATTAATGCCTACCTGGGTATATCTCTAGATTCTTTCTCAAGACTGTTCTTCTTTTTAACTGATCATTCCCACTCCCCCTCTTCTCTTCCCCATTCTTTGGATCGATAACCAAGACAAACACATGGGAGCATTAATAAATAAGGGATACCACACACGGTCGTAGTGGTCAAGAATAATGTCCCTCTTTATATTGAGCATGGTCTAGAACATTAAAAACTTCTTAGGGCTGCAATCCCATTAACCGGATTGATATGACAAGAACAGAAAACTCATAATAAAAATTCCTCAAACATACATGTATCTTATACCATTTTAAAGGTAATCTTGTTGTTAATTCCACCAAAGTGTCCGATTTCAAATAGGCTTTACAGCGAAAGCACCACAAACAATTATGTTAGGTCAGAGCCAAGCCAAAGAAAAACACAGTCATTTTTCCAGCCAAAGAGAAGAGTCACAAAAAGCACAAATAGAGATAAAATTAATCACTAACATTTGATGATCTTCATCAGATGACACTCATAGAACTTCATGTCACACAATACATGTATGTTTTGTTCGATAAAGTGCATATTTATATAAAAAAATCTCAGTATACATTGGCGCATTATGTTCACTAGTTCCAAAAACATCTGTGATTTTGCAGAGAGCCACATCATTTTACAGAAATACTCATTATAAATGTTGATGAAAATACAATTGTTAGACGTGGAAATATAGATACACTTCTCCTTAATGCAACCGCTGTGTCAGATTTCAAAAAAGCTTTACGGAAAAAGCAAACCATGCAATAATCTGAGTACAGTTTTCAGACAACAAAGCAGCCAAAAAGATATCCCCCATATTGCGTAGTCAAAATTAGTCATAAAAAGCATTATAAATATTCACTTACCTTTGATGATCTTTATCAGAATGCACTCCCAGGAATCCCAGTTCCATATTAAACGTTTGATTTGTTCGATAATGTCCATCTTTTTTGTCCAAAGAGCTACTTTTGTTAGCACGTTTGGTAAACAAATCCAAAGTCATGAAGCGCATTCCCTAGTTGCAGACAAAATGTCAAAAAGTTCCGTTACTGTCTGTAGAAACATGTCAAACGATGTATGGAATCAATCTTTAGGATGTTTATAATTAACAGAAAACTTCAATAATATTCCAACCGGAGAATTCCTTTGTCTTCAGAAAAGCAAAGGAACGCAGCTACCTCTCATGTGAAATGCGCGTGACCAGCGTGTGACTGCTGACTCATTCCTCTCTCATTCGGTCCCACTTCACAGTAGAATCCTCAAACAAGTTTCTAAAGACATCTAGTGGAAGCCTTAGGAAGTGCAACATAACCAATATCCTACTGTGTCTTCAATAGGGGCTGGGTTGAAAATCGACCAACCTCAGATTTCCCACTTCCTGTTCGGATTTCTTCTCAGGTTTTTGCCTGCCATATTAGTCCTGTTATACTCACAGACATCATTCTTACAGTTTTAGAAACTTCACAGTGTTTTCTATCCAATACTAATAATAATATGCATATATTAGCAACTGGGGCTGAGGAGCAGGCAGTTTACTCTGGGCACCTTTCATCCAATCTACTCAATACTGCCCCTGCAGCCATAAGAAGTTTTAAAAAATGTATAAATAATAAATAGTCTTTCCTCTTTATATTGAACATGGTCTCTGACATGAAAAGATGTATAAATAATAGTATTTCCTATCTATATTGAACATGGGCTCTGACATTAAAATGTGAATAAATAATAAATAGTATTTGCTCAGTAACGTACATTTCACAGATAGGTGTTACGCCCTGACCATAGAGAGCCCTTTATTCTCTATGTTGGTTAGGTCGGGGTGTGACTAGGGTGGGTTATCTAGATTGCTATATGTCTATGTTGGCCTGGTATGGTACCCAATCAGAGGCAACTGTTTATCATTGTCTCTGATTGGGGATCATATTTAGGCAGCTTTTTCCCACTGGGTTTTTGTGGGATCTTGGTTTTGTGTAATGCCTGTGAGCACTGCATTGACTTCACGTTTAATTTGTACTGTATTGTTTTGGTGAGTTTCATTTATTAATTTAACATGTGGAACTCTATGCACGCTGCGCCTTGTTCCATTTATTCCAAAGATCGTGACAATAGGCATAGAATACTCCCAGTCCTCCATCCCCTCCCTGTCCTCCATCCCTTCCATATCTTCCATAGAATACTGTCTGTCTTCCATCACCTCCCTGTCCTTCATAGAATACTCCCTGTCCTCCATCCCTTCCCTGCCCTCCATAGAATACGGTCTGTCTTCAGTCCCCTCCCTGTCTTCCATAGAATACAGCATGTCTTCCATCCACTCCCTGTCCTCCATAGAATACTGCGTTTTCCATCCCTCCCTGTCCTCCATGGAATACTGCGTTTTCCATCCCTCCCTGTCCTCCATAGAATACTGCGTTTTCCATCCCTCCCTGTCCTCCATAGAATACTGCGTTTTCCATCCCTCCCTGTCCTCTATCCCCTCCCTGTCCTCCATGGAATACTCTGTGTCCTCTATCCCCTCCCTGTCCTCTATCCCCTCCCTGTCCTCTATCCCCTCCCTGTCCTCTATCCCCTCCCTGTGTATTCCATCCCGCCCTGTCCTCCATAGAATACTGTGTCTTCCATCCCTCCCTGTACTCCATAGAATACTGTGTCTTCCATCCCTCCCTGTCCTTCATAGAATACTGTGTCTTCCATCCCTCCCTGTCCTCCATAGAATACTCTGTGTCCTCCATCCCTCCCTGTCCTCCATAGAATACTCTGTGTCCTCCATCCCTCCCTGTCCTCCATTGAATACTCCGTGTCCACCATCCCTCCCTGTCCTCCATAGAATACTCGGTGTCCTCCATCCCTCCCTGTCCTCCATAGAATACTCTGTGTCCTCCATCCCTCCCTGTCCTCCATAGAATACTCTGTGTCTTCCATCCCTCCCTGTCACCATAGAATACTCTGTGTCCTCCATCCCTCCCTGTCCTCCATAGAATACTCTGTGTCCTCCATCCCTCCCTGTCCTCCATAGAATACTCTGTGTCCTCCATCCCCTTCCAGTCCTCCATCCCTCCCTGTCCTTCATAGAATACTCTGTGTCTTCCATCCCTCCCTTTCCTCCATAGAATACTCCGTGTCCTCCATCCCCTCCCTGTTCTCCATAGAATACTCCGTGTCCTCCATCCCCTTCCAGTCCTCCATCCCCTCCCTGTCTTCCATGCAATACTCCATCTTCATCCCCCCTCAGTCCTCCATCCCTTCCCTGTCCTCCATAGAATACTCCGTGTCCTCATCCCCTCCCAGTCCTCCATAGAATACTCTGTGTCCTCCATAGAATAATCCCTGTCCTACATCCCCTCCCTGTCCTCTATCCCCTCCCTGTCTTCCATAGAATACTCCCTGTCCTCCATAAATACTCCCTGTCCTCCATAAATACTCCCTGTCCTCCATAAATACTCCCTGTCCTCCATAGAATACTCCCAGTCCTCAATCCCATCCCTGTCCTCCATAGAATACTCCCAGTCCTCCACCCCCTCCCTGTCCTCCATAGTGTACTCCCAGTCCTCCATCCCCTCCCTGTCCTCCATAGAATACTCCCAGTCCTCCATCCCATCCCTGTCCTCCATAGAATACTCCCTTCCTCCATCCCCTCCCTGTCCTCCATAGTGTACTCCCAGTCCTCCATCCCCTCCCTATACTCCATAGAATACTCCGTCCTCCATCCACCCCTGTCCTCGATAGAATGCTCCCTGTCCTCATTCCTTTCCAGTCCTCCATAGAATACTCCATGGCCTCTGTCCCCGTCCTCTATAGAATACTCCCAGTCCTCCATCCACTCACTGTCCTCCATAGAATACTCCCAGTCCTCCATCCACTCCCTGTCCTCCATAGAATACTACCTGTCCTCCATCCCCTCCCTGTCCTCCATAGAATACTCCCAGTCCTCCATAGAATGCTCCCTGTCCTCCATAGAATACTACCTGTCCTCCATCACCTCCATGTCCTCCATAGAATACTCCCTGTCCTCCATAGAATACTACCTGTCCTCCATCCCCTCCCTGTCCTCCATAGAATACTACCTGTCCTCCTTCCCCTCCCTGTCCTTCATAGAATACTACCTGTCCTCCATCCCCTCCCTGTCCTCCATAGAATGCTCCCTGTCCTCCATAGAATACTACCTGTCCTCCTTCCCCTTCCTGTCCTCCATAGAATACTACCTGCCCTCCATCCCCTCCCTGTCCTCCATAGAATACTACCTGTCCTCCATCCCCTCGCTGTCCTCCATAGAATACTACCTGTCCTCCATCCCTCCATGTCCTCCATAGAATGCTCCCTTTCCTCCATCCCCATCCCTCTCTATTTTTTCCTCTCTTTCTATCTCTCTTGCCCCTTCTCTCCTTCTCTAACCTCTCTCCTCCTGTTCCACCCTCCTCTCTCCTTCCCTCACTCCCCCTTCCACTCTCTCTCTCTCTCTCTCTCTCTCTCTCTCTCTCTCTCTCTCTCTCTCTCTCTCTCTCTCTCTCTCTCTCTCTCTCTCTCTCTCTCTCTCTCTCTCTCACTCACTCAGGATGCCCTAAGGAATTCTCTCTTATTTTATTTCTTGTGACTCCATATGTCCTTGTTTCCTCTGTAGACTTTCTCCATATATATTATCTCAAGTGCCCTTTAAAACAGAATCTATTAAACTCATCACACTTCTCCTGGAGACGGTGATACGTGCAGGAACGAGGGATGACGAGAGAAAGATGCAGGGGAAAGAGAGACAGAGATAGAAACATTGGGAGAGTTAAACTGTAAGAGAGAGATCAAACGTTTGTTCTGTAGGGTTGATGACATAACAGGAAACCATCCCATTGCAGACAGACGCATGCTCCAGGAGAACATTGTGACCTTCAGTTGTAAGTATAGTAGATTTTTCACAGGTGAAGGTTTTACTTTTTATTGTAAAACTTTATCTCTCTTTGTAAACCACAATTCATTCATGTACTTGCAATTTGAATGTTCTCAGTATGGCTTCTTTGTTGTAGTTCAGTATCATTTTCATTTAATGGCATGAGACAGCAGCGGTGTACGTGTGTGTCTGTCTCTCTCATCTCCTCCTCTCTCGTACCTGCCATGGCAGACACATCAGTCAACATCTGCCAGGGCCCCGAGGCCCTCAGAACAGCCATCATCACTTCATGACAAATGCCTCTGTTAGTATTCACAATTTAATACCTCCAAAAGCAAGATGGTGGTGGAGGGAAGGCATCTCACTAAATACTAGCCTGAGGTATGGAAATCCCTTTGAGTTTAATCATACTGTCAGAGCGCTGGTAAAAATACACTGTATGGCTTTCTTCTTCTCTGTTTGCTCTGATGACAATACTTTAGGGTTTAACCCGTTAGTGTTTTGAACTTGTCGTCACACGCTCGTACATAGAACTAGCAAATAAAAACATGGCCGCAGAACATCGCAACGATACAGTAACTTGACAGTATGGAGGCAGGTGGTGGTCAGCCTGGTGTCAGTTATATGCGGTGGCAGAGTACTGTAATGTTTTGAGGAAAACCCTGTAAGCAGTCTGTGATGTATAGATGGACTGTGCCAGTGGACACAGCTGTCAAATCACCCAAATGATGATAGATAACACAATATCAGTAAATGAGACAATTTAATGAGACAATCTATTTTCGTCTGGCGTTAAGCCAGCGCAATTGTCAAATGCATGTTCATTTGCAATTTCGACCTGTTTGAATTAAGGATCTGACCCTTTTTTTCAATTTTCGCCTAAAATGACATACCCAAATCTAACTGCCTGTAGCTCAGGACCTGAAGCAAGGAACTGCATATTCTTGATACCAATTGAAAGGAAACACTTTGAAGTTTGTGGAAATGTGAAATGAATGTAGGAGAATATAACACATGAGATCTGGTAAAAGAAAATACAAAGAAAAAACATGTGTTTTTATTTTTCCCCCATCATCTTTGAAATGCAAGAGAAAGGCCATAATGTATTATTCCAGCTTAGGTGCAACTTAGATTGTGGCTACTAGATGACAGCAGTGTATGTGCAAATGTTTAGACTGATCAAATGAACCATTGTATTTCTATTCGAAATGTTGTATCAAATCTGCCCAAATGTGCCTAACTGGTTTATTTATACATTTTCAAGTTCATAACTGTGCACTCTCCTCAAACAATATCATGGTATTATTTTACTATAATAGCTACTGTAAATTGGACAGTGCAGTTTGATTAACAAGAATTAAAGCTTTCTGCCCATGTCAGATATGTCTATGTCCTGGGAAATGATCTTGTTACTTACAACCTCATGCTAATCACATTAACTTATGTTAGCTCAACAGTCCCACGGGGGACACACTGATCCCATAAAGGTTAAAGACGGCACCCTAGTGCCAGAATTGGGAATTTACCCGAGTTCGCTTGCACTGAGGTGGGAGGGGTGGCAATATCTGAGGTTGTTTCCTTAAAAACAAGAGCCAAAGTGCCAATTTCAGGATTTAAATTATTGTTTTATTTTATTTAACTAGGCAAGTCAGTTAAGCCCCAACGCTCTAACAACTTGGCTACCTGCCACCTCTACACTCTAACCACTAGGCTACCTGCTGCCTCTACACTCTAACTACTTGGCTACCTGCCACCTCTACACTCTAACCACTAGGATACCTGCCACCTCTACACTCTAACCACTAGGCTACCTGCCACCTCTACACTCTAACCACTAGGCTACCTGCCGCCTCTACACTCTAACCACTAGGCTACCTGCCGCCTATACACTATATCCACTAGGCTACCTGCCAACTCTACACTCTAACCACTAGGCTACCTGCCATTTCTACACTCTAACCACTAAGCGACCTGCCATCTCTACACTCTAACCACTAGGCTACCTGCCACCTCTACAATCTAACCACTCGGCTACCTGCCGCCTCTACACTATACACCATTTAAGGACCTAGTAGTTTTTATAGGGCTCTGGTCAAAAGTAGTGCACTACATAGGGCTTTGGTCAAAAATAGTGCACTACATATGGCTTTGATCAATAATAGTGCACTACATAGGCTTCTGGTCAACAGTAGTGCACCACATAGGGCTTTGGCCAAAAGTAGTGCACGACATAGAGCTTTGGTCAAAAGTAGTACACCACATAGGGCTTTGGTCAAAAGTAGTGCACTACATAGGGCTCTGGTCAAAAGTAGTGCACTACATAGGGCTTTGGTCAAAAATAGTGCACTACATAGGGCTTTAGTCAAAAATAGTGCACAACATAGGGCTCTGGTCAAAAGTAGTGCACTACATAGAGAATACGGTGCCATTTAGGATGTAACCTACTTCCTTGTAACCTCTCTTGAAAACAACTGCTTGCAGAAAAATCGAGTCATCAGCCAGAGAGTGGCGTAAAATATCTCCCTCTCTCATCCCAGATTCAGATTCTGAGTGTTTTTTAACTCACGTGTTCAGGGTTACAGGAGGGATTGTTGTTCAGATTCAGAGTGTTTAATAGTCACATGTTCAGGGCTACAGGTGGGATTGTTGTTCAGATTCAGTGTCTAATAGTCACATGTTCAGGGTTACAGGTGGGATTGTTGTTCAGATTCAGTGTCTAATAGTCACATGTTCAGGGTTACAGGAGGGATTGTTGTTCAGATTCAGAGTGTTTATTAGTCACATGTTCAGGGTTACAGGTGGGATTGTTGTTCAGATTCAGTGTCTATTAGTCACATGTTCAGGGTTACAGGTGGGATTGTTGTTCAGATTCAGTGTCTAATAGTCACATGTTCAGGGTTACAGGTGGGATTGTTGTTCAGATTCAGTGTCTAATAGTCACATGTTCAGGGTTACAGGTGGGATTGTTGTTCAGATTCAGAGTGTTTAATAGTCACATGTTCAGGTGTGATTGCAGGGTGCAGTAGAAATCTTAGGCTCTGAGCTCCAACATGCAGGACCAAGTGAAATAAATCATGAACATGGTCCTAAATACAATATAAATATCAGTGTAAATTCAGAACTGTAGCAGGGATGATGAATACATGTCCGTTAGGGTGCAGGCAGAGTAAAGACTATGACAATAGGGGGAGCAGCATGACCATTGAGGAGGTGGGGGGACCAAGTCCAATGCATTAGAAAAAATGTATCTATAGTATGCATATTAACAACTGCAACGGTGATTAATGCCGTTGGGGTGGGGGCAGAGACCAAAGACTATGACCATAGGGGGAGCAGCATGACCATTGAGGAGGTGGGGGGACCAAGTCCAATGCATTAGAAAAACATGTATCTATAGTATGCATATTAACAACTGCAACGGTGATTAATGCCGTTGGGGTGGGGGCAGAGTAAAGACTATGACCATAGGGGGAGCAGCATGACCATTGAGGAGGTGGCGGGGACCAAGTCAATAAAAACTATAGTTTTATAACTAACAGTAGTTATAACAGTAGTTATAATAATCCAGGAGTGGATGCAGAGCTGATTGTTTATTAATGTGTCCTTGAGAGAAACCATTATTTACCACACAATTATCTTAATAGTCTCATTCGCTCTTTCTATTTTTAAACTGTAGTCAGAGATTTTCTGTGTTCGTGTGTTTGTTTGCGAAAAGCATAAAAAAATTACAAGATCAAATTAAAGATTTTAAAACAACCAAAAGCAAGGAACTGTATTATTTAAAACCCACTCAAAATGTATATTTCTTATGTGCAGAGTACCTAAATATTTTATAGCTACAGAATTCGACAGCCCCCTGAGACCAAACCTTGTCTTCCGAAACAAAGGAGTGTGCATCCCACCTATTCTCCTTATAGTGCACTACTGTTGACCTACCTCAGCATTCATATCACTTGACAAACAGTGGCATCCTCACAGACACTGCTCCTGAAACTAAGTGGAAAGTGTCAAATTGATGCAGTTTAGAGGATTGGCATCCATAATGCATGGGTGGAGAAATTGTACCCAGTATGAGGAGAATCCATAGAGATGGATAGATGGTACCCTGTGTGAGGAGAATCCATAGAGATGGATAGATGGTACCCAGTATGAGGAGAATCCATAGAGATGGATAGATGGTGCCCTGTGTGAGGAGAATCCATAGAGATGTATAGATGGTACCCTGTGTGAGGAGAATCCATAGAGATGGATAGATGGTGCCCTGTGTGAGGAGAATCCATAGAGATGGATAGATGGTACCCTGTGTGAGGAGAATCCATAAAGATGGATAGATGGTGCCCTGTGAGGAGAATCAATAGAGATGTATAGACGGTACCTGTGTGAGGAGAATCCATATAGATGGATAGATGGTGCCCTGTGTGAGGAGAATCCATAGAGATGTATAGATGGTGCCCTGTGAGGAGAATCCATATAGATGTATAGACGGTAGCCTGTGTGAGGAGAATCCATAGAGATGTATAGACGGTAGCCTGTGTGAGGAGAATCCATAGAGATGTATAGACGTTACCCTGTGTGAGGAGAATCCATAGAGATGGACAAAGGGCACACTTGACACAAAAGACTGTTTGGGTTTGGAGTGATCACTTAATGATCATTGCATGGTCTTCTTCCTGAAATGGGTTACAAAGGCCCTCTTCCCATCTCTATGAATCGCTTAAATAAATGTTTACGCAGATCGATTCATTGCTTTCTTTTTATTTAAAAAGATCTCTTAAACTGTTTAGTAATTTTGTAATTTGTATTGTGATATTGCAGGGCTCCCTTGTAAAATAGATCTACATCTCAATGGAACTCTAGGTGTAACGATTGTCGTCTGGAGAAGGAGAAGAGGACCAAAGTGCAGCGTGGTATGTGTTCATAATAATTTTAATAAATTCTGTAAGGTGCAACAAAAACACTAAACAGAAAATAACTACCCACAACCCATAGTGGGAGAACAGGCTGCCTAAGTATGGTTCTCAATCAGAGACAACGATTTCCAGCTGCCTCTGATTGGGAACCATACCAGGCGAAACACATAGAAATAGAAAACATAGAACACAAAACATAGAATGCCCACCCGAACTCACACCCTGACCAAACTAAAATAGAGACATGAAAAAGGAACTAAGATCAGGACGTGACATTAGGAGAATCTTTACACATGTACCAGAGTTACTCAACACAGTTTGTGTTGTTTAAAGTTGCTTGGGCTGCACATCCCATATCCATCTGCTCAGCACAAATGCGCAAAAGACAACCTTGAACGCCCCCATTACATTGTGAGTTGGGGATGCAGCCAGCCAGGGCTCAGTTTGTGACAGCATCTGTCTTGGTCTAATTTAGCCCTGCCAGACTAGCCGCCACAGCCGGTGGATTGGCCAACTGGCAGCCTGCTGTTAGTGTCCAAGGTGCAATCTGTGGATATGGCTCAAATGAATCCTTATTCCCTATGTAGTGCACTACTTTTGACCAGGGCCTATAGGATGCACTCTATAGGGAATCGGCTGCCATTTAGGACACAACCTGTGTAATTAATTGATTGGATTTAAATAGCGTTCTGAAAACTCTTTATATGGTAGGGAGAAACTCACCTCATCCACCACCAATGTGTAGCACCCACCGAGGTGATTCACAGCGACCATTTTTTTGTGCCAGAACTCTCACCACACAGCAATTAGGTGGAGAGGTGAGGAGTGTACTGTTCTGCCACATGACACTGCAGTATTCACTGGCTCCAGACTCTGAGCTTTGTTTTTTAGCAGAAGAGGTGAGTTTTTTTACTTGGCTCCCTTCTGTATTCTGTTCCAAGGTCTCCAAGGTCACTGAGCTACCCAAGATAGACTCTGACCTTGCTCGCTAATTGCAAACTGCCTCTGAAGCTGTAGGTCACGAAAGAAGGATTTTGTCCAGAGACTTTTAGTGCAGTGTTGCATTGAAGTATAGAGGAACATACAAACTCAAATATTGGATGAAAATCATGCAAACTTCAAGGCAAGTACTAGCAATCATGTTAGACACACACATTCACCAAAATAAATGTGCAGATATAAAAATTGATATTTTCATATTGGGTAAAAACCTTCAGGGCTATTGAGATAAGGTTCTTCAAATCTATATTCATAAAGTGGCAGTATACAGTTTGTTGAATCTAACTGAGTATCTCTATCTGACGTGAATGTGAAGCTCTGCATTTTGAATTTGACCTTTATCATAACAAGTATAGGGGTCGTGGAAACACAAGCACACATTACTCAGTGTTAAAATATCATACACTTCTCAGATACAGGAGGCACACACACACACATACACACACACATAGACCTTGGTTTCCATGCCAACCAGTCTTGTCTGCGGCATTTATCTAATTAGGCTGAGTTGGGAATTCATCTTGCCTGACGATTCACCCCAAATCCAGACTCACCGTGGAACAGAAACATTAGTTCAAGTTTCACGTTTTTATTAGTACAGTGAAAAGCCTTCTTGCTCTTTCCTAACAATAGAGTAGTCAATATCAGTACCACTCTAAAAATATCAGTAGCTATATACAGGGTCGGTTCCAGTGTCAGTAGCTATATACAGGGTCTGTTCCAGTGTCAGTAGCTATATACAGGGTCTGTTCCAGTGTCAGTAGCTATATACGGGGTCAGTTCTAGTGTCAGTAGCTATATACAGGGTCTGTTCCAGTGTCAGTAGCTATATACAGGGTCTGTTCCAGTGTCAGTAGCTATATACAGGGTCTGTTCCAGTGTCAGTAGCTATATACAGGGTCTGTTTCAGGGTCAGTAGCTATATACAGGGTCAGTTCTAGTGTCAGTAGCTATATACAGGGTCTGTTCCAGGGTCAGTAGCTATATACAGGGTCTGTTCCAGGGTCAGTAGCTATATACAGGGTCTGTTCTAGTGTCAGTAGCTATATACAGGGTCTGTTCCAGTGTCAGTAGCTATATACAGGGTCTGTTCCAGGGTCAGTAGCTATATACAGGGTCAGTTCTAGTGTCAGTAGCTATATACAGGGTCTGTTCCAGTGTCAGTAGCTATATACAGGGTCTGTTCCAGGGTCAGTAGCTATATACAGGGTCAGTTCCAGTGTCAGTAGCTATATACAGGGTCTGTTCCAGGGTCAGTAGCTATATACAGGGTCTGTTCCAGTGTCAGTAGCTATATACAGGGTCTGTTCCAGGGTCAGTAGCTATATACAGGGTCAGTTCCAGTGTCAGTAGCTATATACAGGGTCTGTTCCAGGGTCAGTAGCTATATACAGGGTCTGTTCCAGGGTCAGTAGCTATACACAGGGTCAGTAGCTATATACAGGGTCAGTAGCTATATACAGGGTCTGTTCCAGGGTCAGTAGCTATATACAGGGTCAGTAGCTATATACAGGGTCAGTAGCTATATACAGGGTCAGTTGGTATATACAGGGTCTGTTCCAGGGTCAGTAGCTATATACAGGGTCAGTTCTAGTGTCAGTAGCTATATACAGGGTCTGTTCCAGGGTCAGTAGCTATATACAGGGTCTGTTCCAGGGTCAGTAGCTATATACAGGGTCAGTTCCAGTGTCAGTAGCTATATACAGGGTCTGTTCCAGGGTCAGTAGCTATATACAGGGTCTGTTCCAGTGTCAGTAGCTATATACAGGGTCTGTTCCAGGGCCAGTAGCTATATACAGGGTCAGTTCCAGTGTCAGTAGCTATATACAGGGTCTGTTCCAGGGTCAGTAGCTATATACAGGGTCTGTTCCAGGGTCAGTAGCTATACACAGGGTCAGTAGCTATATACAGGGTCAGTAGCTATATACAGGGTCTGTTCCAGGGTCAGTAGCTATATACAGGGTCAGTAGCTATATACAGGGTCAGTAGCTATATACAGGGTCAGTTGGTATATACAGGGTCTGTTCCAGGGTCAGTAGCTATATACAGGGTCAGTAGCTATATACAGGGTCAGTTCCAGGGTCAGTCGGTATATACAGCGTCTGTTCCAGGGTCAGTAGCTATATACAGGGTCAGTTCCAGGGTCAGTAGCTATATACAGGGTGTGTTACAGGGTCAGTAGCTACAGTGCCTTGCGAAAGTATTCGGCCCCCTTGAACTTTGCGACCTTTTGCCACATTTCAGGCTTCAAACATAAAGATATAAAACTGTATTTTTTTGTGAAGAATCAACAACAAGTGGGACACAATCATGAAGTGGAACGACATTTATTGGATATTTCAAACTTTTTAAACAAATCAAAAACTGAAAAATTGGGCGTGCAAAATTATTCAGCCCCTTTACTTTCAGTGCAGTGCAAACTCTCTCTAGAAGTTCAGTGAGGATCTCTGAATGATCCAATGTTGACCGAAATGACTAATGATGATAAATAAAATCCACCTGTGTGTAATCAAGTCTCCGTATAAATGCACCTGCACTGTGATAGTCTCAGAGGTCCGTTAAAAGCGCAGAGAGCATCATGAAGAACAAGGAACACACCAGGCAGGTCCGAGATACTGTTGTGAAGAAGTTTAAAGCTGCATTTGGATACAAAAAGATTTCCCAAGCTTTAAACATCCCAAGGAGCACTGTGCAAGAGATAATATTGAAATGGAAGGAGTATCAGACCACTGCAAATCTACCAAGACCTGGCCGTCCCTCTGAACTTTCAGCTCATACAAGGAGAAGACTGATCAGAGATGCAGCCAAGAGGCCCATGATCACTCTGGATGAACTGCAGAGATCTACAGCTGAGGTGGGAGACTCTGTCCATAGGACAACAATCAGTCGTATATTGCACAAGTCTGGCCTTTATTGAAGAGTGGCAAGAAGAAAGCTATTTCTTAAAGATATCCATAAAAAGTGTCGTTTAAAGTTTGCCACAAGCCACCTGGGAGACACACCAAACATGTGGAAGAAGGTGCTCTGGTCAGATGAAACTTGAACTTTTTGGCAACAATGGAAAACGTTATGTTTGGCGTAAAATCAACACAGCTCATCACCCTGACCACACCATCCCCACTGTCAAACATGGTGGTGGCAGCATCATGGTTTGGGCCTGCTTTTCTTCAGCAGGGACAGGGAAGATGGTTAAAATTGATGGGAAGATGGATGGAGCCAAATACAGGACCATTCTGGAAGAAAACCTGATGGAGTCTGTAAAAGACCTGAGACTGGGACGGAGATTTGTCTTCCAACAAGACAATGATCCAAAACATAAAGCAAAATCTACAATAGAATGGTTCAAAAATAAACATATCCAGGTGTTAGAATGGCCAAGTCAAAGTCCAGACCTGAATCCAATCGAGAATCTGTGGAAAGAACTGAAAACTGCTGTTCACAAATGCTCTCCATCCAACCTCACTGAGCTCGAGCTGTTTTGCAAGGAGGAATGGGAAAAAAATTCAGTCTCTCGATGTGCAAAACTGATAGAGACATAACCCATGCAACTTACAGCTGTAATCGCAGCAAAAGGTGGCGCTACAAAGTATTAACTTAAGGGGGCTGAATAATTTTGCACGCCCAATTTTTCAGTTTTTGATTTGCTAAAAAAGTTTGAAATATCCAATAAATGTCGTTCCACTTCATGATTGTGTCCCACTTGTTGTTGATTCTTCACAAAAAATACAGTTTTATATCTTTATGTTTGAAGCCTGAAATGTGGCAAAAGGTCGCAAAGTTCAAGGGGGCCGAATACTTTCGCAAGGCACTGTATATACAGGGTCATTGCCAATGCCATATTTACAATGTGCAGAGATACTGGAGTGGTAGTTTTGTATAAAAC
The DNA here is from genome assembly GCF_036934945.1 of Oncorhynchus masou masou. NCBI lineage: Eukaryota > Metazoa > Chordata > Actinopteri > Salmoniformes > Salmonidae > Oncorhynchus > Oncorhynchus masou. The sequence continues at coordinate 15,300,467 of NC_088235.1, forward strand.
TAGGTATTCGGATATATGATTGAGGACCTTATTACTATTAACACGTTTTTCTTTCTGTATTTAAACAAATTAATATACAGTTGAAGTCAGAAGTTTACACAGTCAACTTAGTGTATGTAAACTTCTGACCCACTGAAATTATGATACAGTGAATTTTAACTTAAATAATATGTCTGTAAACAATTGTTGGAAAATTACGTGTCCTGCACAAAGTAGATGTCCTCACCGACTTGCCAAAACTATAGTTTTTTAACAAGACATTTGTGGGGTGGTTAAAAGACAAGTTTTAATGACTCCAACCTCAGTGTATGTAAACTTCTGATTTTTTAACCCCTTTTCTCCCCAATTTCGTGATATCCAATTGGTAGTTACAGTCTTGTCCCATTGTTGCAACTCCCATGCAGACTTGGGAGAGGTGAAGTTCGAGAGCCATGCGTCCTCTGAAACACGACCTCGCCAAGCCGCACTGCTTCTTGATACGCTTCTCACTTAACCCGGAAGCCAGCTGCACCAATGTGTTGGAGGAAACACAGCTGGCGACTGTAGCCAGTGCAGCACCCGGCCCCCCACAAGGAGTCACTAGACCACGATGGGACAAGGACATCCCAAATCTGGCCAAACCCTCCTCTAACCTGGACGACGCTGGGCCAATTGTATGCCGCCTCAGGGGTCTCCCAGTCACAGCCGGCTGCGACAGAGCCAGGGATCGAACCCGGATCTGTAGTGACGCCTCTAACACTGATCAGTGCCTTTGACTGCTGCGCCACTCGGGAGGCTCTTGTATTTATATTTTGATCTATAAAAGAGACTTTGGTCTTAAGTGTGACTCCCTGATAAAATAAAATAACATTTTATTGAATTTAATTTTCAATAAAATAATATGATAAACAGAGTAGCAGCTGCATATATGATGATTGTATTTGAGTGTGTGGGTGGGTGTAGATTCAGAATGAATGTGTGTGTGGGTTATGTATGTATGAGCAAATTATGTGTGTGTGTGGTGTGTGTGTTGGAGTTTCAGTATGAGTGTGTGTGAGTGTGCATAGAGTCAGTGCAAATCTAAAATAAAATGAAATGGTCAATATAGCCATTTATCAGTCTTATGGCTTGGGGATAGAAGCTGATCAGGAGCCTGTTGGTGTCAGACTTGTTGCTCCGGGACTGCTTGTCATGCAGAAGCAGTGAGAACAGTCTATGACTTGGGTGGCTGGAGTCTTTAACAATTTTCTCGGCCTTCCTTTCACACCGCCTGATATAGAGGTCCTGGATGGTAACGAGCTCAGCCCCAGTGATGTACAAGGCTGTCCGAACCACCCTCTGTAGTTTCATGCGATCGAGGGCGGTGCAGTTGCCATACCAGGTGGTGATGCAGCCAGTCAAGATGATCTCAATGGTGCTGCTGTAGAGCTTTTGAAGATTTGTGGGCCCCATGCCCTCCTGAGTGGGAAGAGGCACTGTCGCGATGTCGATGGGAAGCCAGGCATGACTTCATCAGACATCCCAGTCAGACAATCCAAAATAAAGGAACCACCTAGCTGGAAACTGAGGGATAAGTTGGAAACGTTGAAACCTTTAAAATGAAACCATCCATCAAGGTCAAATGGCCTAATTCTGTAGTGGTGGCGTTGTTTTGGTTTTCACACAACAACTTTGAGTAAGCAAAATGCAGGTTTTAAACAACTTTTAATTCACATGAACAATAACTTGGCTGATTTGCATTTTAAAAACCATGTGGCAGCATTAACATAGTATTACACCACGCCAAACAACCACCATCTACTACACAACCTGCAAGGCACCTAGAAACATTTCTCTCTTAAAGGTTTTATTTTAGTTTCTGACATCACAACCACCTGAATTACCCAGCAAGCCACCATCTAGTTTACGATCCACAGTTTGTATTCTGTACCCTTCTGAAATACAATCAAATGAACAAAGTTCAGCTAAGATCAATACCACTTCCCCTTTCCAAGTGAAGGCATCTCCAATATAAACCCAGAGCCACTTAGTTACGTATCAACTGTGTGTGTATGTGTGTGTGCGTGTATATCTGTGTTTATGTGTATGTATGTGTATGCGTGTGTGTGTGTGTGTGTGAGTGTAGACACACAACGGTCGTCCTGAGACATTGCGGCTCAGGAAATTCACCCTATAGTGATCTTACCCTACAGTATTCTAATCAGACTGCCAGAGGGACTATACAGAACGTTTGCCACTAGTGGTGCCTCTGATCTAAAAATGGGTAAAGAATTAGAAACTGAACTTCCATAGTATCTTTAACACTGAAGTTTACATTGTATGTGCAGCAGCCAAGCACGTTTTGCTTTCTTGTTGTTTATAGTCTGTAAACCTTTCTCCCTGTGCTGGCTTGCCTGTATTTACAATAAAACACCCGCATCTATAGCACCTCTGCATTGCCAAACATACAGTATGTACTCCAAAAACTCGTAGAAAAGGCCAGTATAGGGGTGTAGTTTGGATGAAAATGATGTTGACTATAGCAATAAAGTACATTCATCAATCTGACTCAATATTATCTGAATAAATGCAGGAGGGAAGGGGGGAGGGAGGAAGGGAGGAGGGAAGGAAGGAAGGAAGGGAGGGGAGGGAGGAAGGGAAGAGAGGGGGGAGGGAGGAAGGGAAGGGCGTGGTGGGAGGGAGGGGGCAATCTATTAAGTGCCAGCAGAGTAAGTCAGGATACCAGCCCACTAAGCTGGGAGAAGGGATGGAGTAGAGGGGAGAGGATAAGGGATGAAGGAGAGGAGTAGAGGGGAGAGGAGAAGGGATGAAGGAGAGGGGGGAGGATAAGGGATGGAGGAGAGGAGTAGAGGAGAGAGGAGAAGGGATGGAGGAGAGGGGGGAGGATAAGGGATGGAGGAGAGGAGTAGAGGAGAGAGGAGAAGGGATGGAGGAAAGGGGAGAGGATAAGGGATGGAGTAGAGGGGAGAGGATAAGGGATGGAGTAGAGGAGAGAGGATAAGGGATGGAGGAGAGGAGTAGAGGGGAGAGGAGAAGGGATGGAGAGGGGAGAGGATAAGGGATGGAGTAGAGGAGAGAGGATAAGGGATGGAGGAGAGGTGTAGAGGGGAGAGGATAAGGTAGAGGGGAGAGGATGAGGGATGGAGGAGAGAGGAGAAGATAAGGGATGGAGTAGAGGGGAGAGGATAAGGGATGGAGTAGAGGGGAAAGGATAAGGGATGGAGTAGAGGGGAGAGGATAAGGGATGGCGTAGAGGGGAGAGGATAAGGGATGGAGTAGAGGGGAGAGGATAAGGGATGGAGGAGAGGAGTAGAGGGGAGAGGATAAGGGATGGCGTAGAGAGGGAAAGGATAAGGGATGGAGGAGAGGAGTAGAGTAGAGGGGAGAGGATACTGGATGGAGTAGAGGGGAGAGGATGAGGGATGGAGTAGAGGGGAGAGGATACGGGATGGAGTAGAGGCGAGAGGATACGGGATGGAGTAGAGGGGAGAGGATGAGGGATGGAGTAGAGGGGAGAGGATAAGGGATGGCGTAGAGGGGAGAGGATGAGGGATGGAGTAGAGGGGAGAGGATAAGGGATGGAGGAGAGGAGTAGAGTAGAGGGGAGAGGATACTGGATGGAGTAGAGGGGAGAGGATGAGGGATGGAGTAGAGGCGAGAGGATACGGGATGGAGTAGAGGGGAGAGGATGAGGGATGGAGTAGAGGGGAGAGGATAAGGGATGGCGTAGAGGGGAGAGGATGAGGGATGGAGTAGAGGTCATTTCCTAGACTATTCATGAGTTGCACCTCTGAAACTCAGTGGCATCGTTGCCATTGATAGCTATGTTCTACAGATGCCGCAGCATATTGATGCCTAAAGGTAGAACTGGGGCTAATGACTTTGAACTGAGGCTAATGACTGTGACATCTCAATGACCCTATAGGGGCTTGGGAATACCATGACATTGCTAAAGTAGACACATAGTAGGAAGCAACTTTGCCATCATTATCATGTTGTCAAATTTCCTTTAGACGGATGTAAATGTTGTCAATAGCTAGCAAAGTTAGTAAAAAAAACAATGGCTAGCGAGCTACTGCCATGACTCTCCTGTGAGGATACGAGGGATCAGGTTACAGTGAGTCCACTCCACAGCGCTCTCTCTCCCGCAGAGGGGGGGGATGAAGTTGGCTGTTTTATGAAAGTTATAAGTACCTGCAGGATTTTTTAAAGTTTTACCTTTATTTAACTAGGCAAGTCAGTTAAGAACAAATTCTTATTTTCAATGATGGCCTAACAACAGTGTGTTAATTGCCTTGTTCAGGGGCAGAATTACATATTTCTACCTTGTCAGCTTGGGGATTTGATCCTGCAACCTTTTGGTTGCTAGTCCAACACTCTAATCACTAGACTACCTACCAAACACTCTCTCTCCCACTATTTCAGAAATGGAAGTTAAAAATACCTGTTACAACAGAGAGAAATTTTGTAGTACTGTAACATTCAAGGTTGGATAATAAATCACTATTTCTGTAATACAAACAGTTGTAATGGTCCGTGGGTACTTAAAGAACTGTTGTGTCAGATCAGTTGTTGTTTAGGTAAAGCTCCACCTTATCTCAGTTCACTGGTCACCATAGCAACACCCACCCATAGCACACACTGCAGCAGGTATATTTCAGTGGTCATCCCCAAAACCAACACCTACTTTGGCCGCCTTTCCTTCCAGTTCTCTGCTGCCAATGACTGGAACGAATAAAAAAAAAATCACTGAAGTTGGAGACTTATATCTCCCTCACTAACTAAGCGTCAGCTGTCAGAGCAGCTTATACCGACCTCTGCAGCTGTACACAGCCCATCTGTAAATAGCCCATCCAACCAACTACATACCTCATCCCCATGTTGGGTTTTGTTTTTCTGCACTTTTGCACACCAGTATTTCTGCACATCCTTATCTGCACATACAGTGGGGCAAAAAAGTATTTAGTCAGCCACCAATTGTGCAAGTTCTCCCACTTAAAAAGATGAGAGAGGCCTGTAATTTTCATCATAGGTACACTTCAACTATGACAGACAAAATGAGAAAAAAAATCCAGAAAATCACATTGTAGGATTTGTTATGAATTTATTTGCAAATTATGGTGGAAAATAAGTATTTGGTCACCTACAAACAAGCAAGAATTCTGGCTCTCACAGACCTGTAACTTCTTCTTTAAGAGACTCCTCTATCGTCCACTCGTTACCTGCATTAACCTGTTGCGACTCTAGGGGCAGTATTTTCATTTTTGGATAAAAAACGTTCCCGTTTTAAACAAGATATTTTGTAACGAAAAGATGCTCGACTATGCATATAATTGACATCTTTGGATAGAAAACACTCTGACGTTTCCAAAACTGCAAAGATATTGTCTGTGAGTGCAACAGAACTGATGTTACAGGCGAAACCCAAATAAAAATCCAATCAGGAAGTGCCGCATTTTTTGAAACCGCTTCATGCCAATGACTCCTTATATGGCTGTGGATGGGCTACGAATGAGCTTACGTTTTCTACATATTCCCCAAGGTGTCTACAGAATTGTGACGTCTTTTTACACATTTATGTTGAAGAATAGCCGTAAGGGACCACATTGAGCAAGTGGTCACATGATGTCTCCCGCAGAAAATCTTGCGTAAAGTACACAAGTAGCCATTTTTCCAATCGCTTCTTATGAGAAACGAATTGTCCCGACGGATATATTATGGAATAGATATGTGAAAAACACATTGAGGATTGATTCTAAACAACGTTTGCCATGTTTCTGTCGATATTATGGAGCGAATTTGGAATAAAGTTTGGCGTTGTATTGACTGCATTTTCCGGTGGATTTCTCAGCCAAACGTGAAGAACAAACGGAGCTATTTCGCCTACAAAAATAATATTTTTGAAAAAAAGGAACATTTTCTATCTAACTGGGAGTCTCCTGAGTGAAAACATCTGAAGTTCTTCAAAGGTAAATGATTTAATTTGATTGCTTTTCTTATTTTCGTGAAAATGTTGCCTGCTGGTAGCAGAGCCTAGCATAGCATTATGCCATGATAAACGTACACACATGCTTGTCTAGCGTTGGCTGTAAAGCATATTTTGAAAATCTGAGATGACAGTGTGATTAACAAAAGGCTAAGATGTGTCTCAATATATTTCATTTGTGATTTTCATGAATAGGAAGAATTTCTAGGAAGATTTATGTCCGCTGCGTTATGCTAATTAATTTGAGGCTATGGTTAGGTTCCCGTATGCGGGTTTGAGTCATGAGAAGTTTTAATGGCACCTGTTTGAACTTGTTATCAGTATAAATGACACCTGTCCACAACATCAAACAGTCACACTCCAAACTCCACTATGGCCAAGACCAAAGAGCTGTCAAAGGACACCAGAAACAAAATTGTAGACCTGCACCAGGCTGGGAAGACTGAATCTGCAATAGGTAAGCAGCTTGGTTTGAAGAAATCAACTGTGGGAGCAATTATTAGGAAATGGAAGACATACAAAGCCACTGATAATCTCCCTCGATCTGGGGCTCCACGCAAGATCTCACCCCGTGGGGTCAAAATGATCACAAGAACGGTGAGCAAAAATCCCAGAACCACACGGGTGGACCTAGTGAATGACCTGCAGAGAGCTGGGACCAAAGAAACAAAGCCTACCATCAGTAACACACTATGCTGCCAGGGACTCAAATCCTGCAGTGCCAGACGTGTCCCCCTGCTTAAGCCAGTACATGTCCAGGCCCGTCTGAAGTAGCTAGAGAGCATTTGGATGATCCAGAAGAAGATTGGGAGAATGTCATATGGTCAGATGAAACCAAAATATAAATTTTTGGTAAAAACTCAACTCATCGTGTTTGGAGGACAAAGAATGCTGAGTTGCATCCGATGTACACCATACCTACTGTGAAGCATGGGGGTGGAAACATCATGCTTTGGGGCTGTTTTTCTGCAAAGGGACCAGGACGACTGATCCGTGTAAAGGAAAGAATGAATGGGGCCATGTATCGTGAGATTTTGAGTGAAAACCTCCTTCCATCAGCATGACAATGATCCCAAACACACCGCCCGGGCATTTCAAGAAGCATTTCAAGGTCCTGGAGTGGCCTAGCCAGTCTCCAGATCTCAACCCCATAGAAAATCTTTGGAGGGTGTTGAAAGTCCGTGTTGCCCAGCAACAGCCCCAAAACATCACTGCTCTAGAGGAGATCTGCATGGAAGAATGGGCCAAAATACCAGCAACAGTGTGTTAAGACCTCTGTCATTGCCAACAAAGGGTATATAACAAAGTATTGAGATAAACTTTTGTTATTGACCAAATACTTATTTTCCACCATAATTTGCAAATACATTCATAACAAATCCTACAATGTGATTTTCTGGATTTTTTTCCCTCATTTTGTCTGTCATAGTTGATGTGTACCTATGATGAAAATTACAGGCCTCTCTCGTCTTTTTAAGTGGGAGAACTTGCACAATTGGTGGTTGACTAAATTCTTTTTTTGCCCCACTGTATATCACTCCAGTGTAAATTGCTAAATTGTATTTACTTTTCCACTATTGGCCTATTTATTGCTGTACCTCCTTTCTTCATTTGCATACACTGTATACAGATTTTTGTATTGTGTTATTGACTGTACGTTTGTTTATTCCATGTGTAACTCTGTGTTGTTGTTTTTGTCGCACTGATTTGCTTTAACTTGGACAGGTCACAGTTGTAAATGAGAACTTTTACTCAACTGGCCAACCTGGTTAAATAAAGATTAAATAAACATTTAAAAAAATGTATAAAAGACTCCTAATGAAATGTACATTACACCAGCAGGACTGACAGCGCGAGCTGAAAGGTATGAAATGGTTAGAAACTCTAAACTCTCCAGTTAGTAAATATATAACTAAGCCAATCAATGTAATTTTGTAAATGCCAGATCGCTATGGTAAGTCCCATCCTTCACCCAAGTTTAGGCAAAATCAGCCCAGTGCTGTTTGAGAGATCACATGTGACTAACATATGAACGTACGAAGGAACGTACAGACCGAGACATATCCACTAGGCATTAGGGTGCCATGTGGATTGCATACTTTGCCTATCTGATATACGGGGTTGAACTTTCAATGTGCAATACAAGTGTGAGAGTGATTTAATAAAAGGCACAAATATAAATGTGAAATGGACTCGGTATTCGGTGTACTCGGTGTTTGCGGTATTCAAAAATTATTTGATTCTTCTTTATAGTATAGCTTAGAATCCACGACGGAGATCAGAGGACAATTATTAACCGTGAAGATCCATAAACAAAGTTCAGCATAGTTGAACCCAGGAGAGCCTGAGGGAACCAGGCCTGCTGTTATACATACTGCTTTCATATCATCCAAAGTACACAACAGTAACATTCACCTAAGAGAAGAAAGGCAAAACCTAAAGAGAAAGGAATAGAGAGAGAGAGAGAGAGCGAAAGTGTGAGAGAGAGGGACAGAGAGAGAGGGAGCGAACTAGACGGAGAGAGAGAGAGGGAGAGAGAGAGGGACAGATAGACACACACAGAGAGCATTGGTTCCTGAGTTCTCCTGAAAAAATATTGAATTAGAGTTGGATAAATGTAGATAAACTATATTTTTTTCAGGACTTATACAGGATACTAACCTCAACATCAAAACCTTCAATCCATATCCCAATTCCATACCTAAAACCTTGATTTTGGACTAAATTACCTGAATGGACTATTACTACCAAGGATTATCAAGAAAAAAACTTCTAACAAACCAAAACCTGCAGAAGAAACACAGCGGAACCTGGAAATAACATCCGCAACAACACTGAGTCAGTAATGTTCAGTCTGAACCTACTTCTGGAGGCTAAAAGTAAAAGACAATAATCTCGAGGGAATTTTGTTAAATGAAGCTTAATTAATAAATAAGCCTACAACGTCCCAAGCTGCTCGGAAAGAAACTGACATGATCAATTAGCACTTAAGTGAGAGGTGTGAAAACGCTTGAGCCTAACAATGGCAGGAGAGCTCCACAGACCCTCCCACAGACCCTCCCACAGACCCTCCCACAGACCCTCCCACAGACCCTCCCACAGACCCTCCCACAGACCCTCCCACAGACTCTTCCACAGACCCTCCCACCCAAATGTAGAGGCCTTTGAAGCCCCCATGGCTTGTCCAGAGGTTACAAGAATACAGTACCTCATGTACATTAAAAATAACACTGGAAGGAATAAGTACAGTGCCTATTCACCCCCTTGGCGTTTTTCCTATTTTGTTTCATTACACCCTGTAATTTAAATTGATTTTTATTTAGATTTCATGTAATGGAAATTAGTCCAAATTGGTTAAGTGAAATGTAAAAAATTCCTCGTTAAAAAGCCCCCCAAAAACGTAAAAGTGGTGCGTGCATATGTATTCACCCCCTATATATACACGTGTTCTGAAAGGCCCCAGTCTGCAACACCACCAAGCAGGGGGCACCACCAAGCAAGCGGCACCATGAAGACCAATGAGCTCTCCAAACAGTTCAGGGACAAAGTTGTGGAGAAGTACAGATCAGGGTTGGGTTATAAAAATATCTGAAACATCCTACAGGGCACTATTATATCCATTATTAAAAAATGGACAGAAAATGGCACCACAACAAACCTGCCAAGAGAGGGCCGTCCACCAAAACTCACAAACCATGCAATGAGGGCATTAATCAGAGAGGCAACAAAGACACCAAAGATACCCTGAAGGAGCTACAAAGCTCCACAGCAGAGAGAGGTATCTGTCCATAGGACCACATTAAGCTGTACACTCCACAGAGCTGGGCTTTACAGAAGAGTGGCCAGAAAAAAGCCATTGCTTAAAGAAAAGAATAAGCAAACACATTTTGTGTTCCCCAAAAGGCATGTGGGAGACTCCCCAAACATATGGAAGAAGGTATTCTGGTCAGATGAGACTAAAATGTAGCTTTTTGGCCATCAAAGAAAACGCTATGTCTGGCGCAAACCCAACACTTCCTATCATCCCGAGTTTAGCATCCCCACAGTGCAGCATGGTGGAGACAGCATCATGCTGTGGGGATGTTTTTCATCGGAGGAGACTGGGAAACTGGTCAGAATTGAAGGAGTGATGGATGGCGCTAAATAGAGGGAAACTCTTGAGTAAAACCGGTTTCAGTCTTACAGAGATTTGAGACTGGGACGTAGGTTCACCTTCCAGCAGGACAATGACCCTAAGCATACTGCTAAAGCAACAATCGAGTGGTTTAAGGGGAAACATTTAAATGTCTTGAAATGGCCTAGTCAAAGCCCAGACCTCAATCCAATTGAGAATATGTGGTATGATTTATAGATTGCTGTACACTAGCGGAACCCATCCAACTTAAATGGAGCTGGAGCAGTTTTGCCTTGTGGAATGGGCAAACATCCCAGTGGCTAGATGTGCCAAGCTTATAGAGACATACCCCAAAAACTTGCAGCTGTAATTGCTGCAAAAGGTGGCTCTACAAAGTATTGACTTTTCTTTGGGGGGGGGGGATAGTTATGCACACTCAAGTTCAGTTTTTTTTGGTCAAAATGTCATAAAAAATATTTTGTTTTTTCAAAGTGGTAGGCATGTTGTGTAAATCAAATGATACAACCCCCCCCCCCCCCCAAAAAACTATTTTAATTCCAGGTTGTAAGGCAAGAATATAGGAAAAATGCCAAGGGGCGTGAATACTTTCGCAAGCCACTGTACAACAAAAAATTCTCCTCAAGGACAATTCAGAGACACTATTTGCTGACTGCTACAGAGGGGAATGTAAGGAACTTAATTTTCCACACATACCATCCCCAGGCATGGCACAGTGCTATAAGAGCACACTACCCCTATGTCAAGAGAGGGTCAGAGGACTAGACATTGAGGAAATTGAAGCAACCTCATTCTACCTCTACACGTCTGGGACAGAAATGGTGCAGGGCCTCCTCATGCAGTTCCAGCAGGACATTATTATAGCATCAAAGAGAGCACAGCAGGAAAAGCTCTCTCTCTGTGACGACTCCCCCATCCTGAGTGAGTCTGGTCACAACCCTTCAAAATGTCCTGCAGGCGAGAATAGTCACCCCCCCCAGCACTGAACACACCCAGGTCCCACAACTGCACTGATCTTCCATCATTGAGAGGAATACATTCACAGAGCTGGAGAGTGACATGGTGGAGCTCAGAGAGCTAGTCCACACAATATAGACAGAACAAACCCACAAAACAGAACAGTGCAACATACCTCCAACAAGACCTGGACGGCAGAAATTGGAGATGGAGAGCAGGCTTCTCAACAGGGAAAATTGTCCTCATGTGTGATACCTATATCCCCCCAATATAATCCCCATACTTGAACTATGACAGCTTCTCCATCCTAGAAGGGGAGATCAACAATTTCCAGGCTCAGGGACATGTACTAGTCTGTGGCGACCTAAATGCCTGAACTGGACAAGAACCTGACACCCTCAGCACACAGGGGGACAAACATCTACCTGGAGGTGACAACATTCTCTCCCCCATATACCCCCCTATACACAACTACGACAACGTAACCAACAAAAACAGGTCACCTCCTGCAGCTCTTTCGGACGCAGGGTATGTACATATTTAATGCTTCTAGGGGACTCTTATGGTCGGTACACATATAGCTCATCTCTTGGCAGTAGTACTGTAGACTGCTTTATCACTGACCTCAACCCAGAGTCTCTTAGTGTGTTCACAGTCAGTCCACTGACACTCCTATCAGATCACAACAAAATCACACTGTACCTGAACAGAGCTTTGCTCAATCAAATCACATTTTATTTGTCACATACACATGGTTAGCAGATGTTAATGTGAGTGTAGCAAAATGCATGTGCTTCTGGATCCGACCATGCAGTAATGTCTAACAAGTAATCTAACCTAACAATTTCACAACAACTACCTTATGCACACAAGTGTAAAGGAATGAATAAGAATATGTACATAAAAATATATGAATGAGTGATGGCCGAATGGTATAGGCAAGATGCAGTAGATGGTATAGAGTACAGTATATACATATGAGATGAGTAATATAGGGTATGTAAACATTATATAAAATGGCATTGTTTAACTTTTTATGGCTGCAGGGGCAGTATTGAGTAGCTTGGATGAAAGGTGCCCATATCAAACGGCCTGCTCCTCAGTCATAGTTGCTAATATTAGCATATTATTATTATTATTGGATAGAAACCACTCTAAAGTTTCTAAAACTGTTTGAATGATGCATGTGAGTATAACAGAACTCATATTGGCAGGTAAAATCCTGAGTTGAAATCAAAACAGCAAGTCAGAAATCTGAGCTTGTATGTATTCACCAGAGTCCCCAATGAAATCCCCTTGAGATATGAATGATGTTGCACTGCCTAGGGGTTCCACTAATGTCAACCATCAATAGAAATTATAATGAGGCTTCTATGTTGTTGTGGGAGTGAATGAGAGCAGAATATATCAGATGTCCATCAAGCAGCCATTTTGTGATTGCACTTTTTCCTCATGGTAGTCACTTGCGTTCCATTGCTCATGTAGACAAGAAAGAATACTCCGGTTGGAACTTTATTGAAGCTTTATGTTAAAAACATCCTAATGGTTCTGTACTTAGTTTGAAATGTTTCTTTGACCAGTAATATCATTTTTTGAAGTTTTTGTCCGATATAACGTTAACCAGAATTAGCGTTTGGATATGTATACCAAATGTGCTAACAAAAGAAGGAATTTGGACATAAATAAAGGACATTTTCGAACAAAACAAACGTTTATTGTGGACCTGGGATTTCTGGAGTGCTTTCTGATGTAGATCATCAAAGGTAAGGGAATATTTATCATGTAATTTCTTGTTTTTGTTGACGCCATCTTTGCGGCTGTGGTGTTATTACTTTTGAGCGCCGTCTCAAATTATTGCATGCGTTGCTTTTTCCGTAAAGTTTTTTTGAAATCTGACACAGCGGTTGCATTAAGGAGAGGTATATCTATAATTCCATGTATAACTTGTATTATCATCTACATTTATGATGAGTATTTCTGTTGAATGATGTGGCTACGCAAAATCACTTGATGTTTTTGGAATTAGTGAATCTAACGCGCCAATGTAAACTCAGATTTTTTTTATATAAATATGAACTTTATCAAACAAAACATGCATGTATTGTCTAACATGAAGTCCTATGAGTGTCATCTGATGAAGATAATTGAAGGTTAGCGATTCATTTTATATTTATATCAGTTTTTTTGTGAATGCTATATTTTGCTGTAAAATGGCCGTGCTTATTGTGGTTTGGTGGAGACCTAACATAATCGTTTGTAGTGCTTTTGCTGAAAAGGCAATTTTGAAATCGGACACTTTGGAGGGATTAACAATGAGAATAGCTTTTAAAATGATATCAGACACATGTATGTTTTAAGAATTGTAATTATGATATTTCTGTGGTTTGAATTTGGCGCACTCTATTTTCACTGGTAGTTGTTGTATTGATCCCGTATAGGGATTGCAGTCAATAACAGGTTTTAAAGTGGATAGTGATACATTTATTACATCAATTTTTCCATTATTAAAGTGGCTGGAGTTGAGTCAGTATGTTGGCAGCAGCCTAGCAATGTTAGTGGTGGCTGTTTAACAGTCTGATGGCCTTGAGATAGAAGCTGATTTTCAGTCTCTCGGTCCCCGCTTTGATGCACCTGTACTGACCTCGCCTTCTGGATGATAGCGGGGTGAACAGCCAGTGGCTCGGGTGGTTGTTGTCCTTGATGATCTTTTTGGCCTTCCTGTGACATCGGATGGTGTAGGTGTCATGGAGGGCAGGTAGTTTGCGCCCAGTGATGCTTTGTGCAGACCTTACTACCCTCTGCAGAGCCTTACAGTTGTGGACGGAGCAGTTGCCGTACCAAAATAGGACACCCTGTTCATCTTGTATTTTTATACGGCCCGACAGAATGCTCGCAATTGTGCATCTGCAAAAGTTTGTGTGTTTTTGGTGACAAGCCGAATGTTTTCAGCCTCCTGAGGTTGAAGAGGCGCTGTTGCGCCTTCTTTATCACACATCCTGCCTGGGTTAGCGCCCCCCCCCCCCTTGGGTTGTGCCATGGCAGAGATCTTTGTGGGCTATACTCAGCCTTGTCTCAGGATGGTAAATTGGTGGTTGAAGATATCCCTCTAGTGGTGTGGGGGCTGTGCTTTGGCAAAGTGGGTGGGGTTATATCCTTCCTGTTTGGCCCTGTCCGGGTGTGTCTCCTGGTTGAAGATATCCCTCTAGTGGTGTGGGGGCCACAGTGTCTCCTGACCCCTCCTGTCTCAGCCTCCAGTATTTATGCTGCAGTAGTTTATGTGTCGGGGGGCTAGGGTAAGTTTGTTATATCTGGAGTACTTCTCCTGTCCTATTAGGTGTCATGTGTGAATCTAAGTGTGCGTTCTCTAATTCTCTCCTTCTCTCTTTCTTTCTCTCAGAGGACCTGAGCCCTAGGACCATGCCTAGGTTTTGGCCTTTCTAGGGAGTTTTTCCTAGCCACCGTGCTTCTACACCTGCATTGCTTGCTGTTTGGGGATTTAGGCTGGGTTTCTGTACAGCACCTTGAGATATCAGCTGATGTACGAAGGCCTATATAAATAAATTTGATTTGGACCATTTCAGTTTGTCCAGGATGTGCACGCCGGGGAACTTAAAATTTTCCACCTTCTCCACTACTCTCGCCGTCGATGTGGATATGGGGCTGCTACCTCTGCTGTTTCCTGAAGTCCACGATAATCTCCTTTGTTTTGTTGACATTGAGTGCGAGGTTATTTTCCTGACACCACACTCCGAGGGCCCTCACCTCCTCCCTGTAGGCCGTCTCGTCGTTGTTGGTAATCAAGCCTACCACTGTAGTCTTCTCTGCAAACTTGATGATTGAGTTGGAGGCGTGCATGGCCACTCAGTCATGGGTGAACAGGGAGTACAGGAGGGGGCTGAGAACGCACCCTTGTGGGTACTCAGTGTTTGAGGATCAGTGGGGTGGAGATGTTACCTACCCTCACCACCTGGGGGCTGCCCGACCCAAGGTCACGAGCTTAATGACGAGTTTGGAGGGTACAATGGTGTTAAATGCTGAGCTGTAGTCGATGAACAGCATTCTTACATAGGTATTCTTCTTGTCCAGATGGGTTAGGGCATTGTGATTGCATCGTCTGTGGAACTGCTGGGGTGGTAAGCAAATTGGAGTGGTTCTAGGGTGTCAGGTAAGGTGGGGGTGATATGGTCCTTTGACTAGTCTCTCAAAGCACTTCACGATGACGGAAGTGAGTGGTATGGAGCGGTAGTCAATTAGCTCAGTTACCTTAGCTTTCTTGTGAACAGGAATAATGGTGACCCTCTTGAAGCACGTGGAAACAGCAGACTGGGTTAAGGATTGATTGAATATGTTCGTAAACACACCAGCCAGCTGGTCTGCACATGCTCTGAGGACGCGGCCGGGGATGCCGCCTGGGCTTGCAGCCCTGCGAGGGTTAACATGTTTAAATGTTTTAGTCACGTTGGTTGCAGTGAAGGAGAGCCCGCAGGTTTTAGTAGCAGGCCGTGTCAGTGGCACTGTCTTGTCCTCAAAGTGAGCAAAGAAGTTGTTTAGTTAGTCTGGGAGCAAAACATTGTGATCCGGGACGGGGCTGGTTTTTCTTTTGTAGTCCGTGATTGAATGTAGACCCTGCCACATGCCTCATGTCTGAGCCATTGAATTACGACTCTACTTTGACCTCTCAGCTTCCCTATCAAAACATTTCAAGCAGACAACCTATGAAAATTAACAACAATGACAAATGGTTTGGTGAAGAATGCAAAAACCTAAGAAATTGAGAAACCTATCCAACCAAAAACATAAAGATCCAGAAAACCTGACTCCGATTAATTAGGGCCGTTTTCATAACAATCGGAAATCGGTATTTTTGGAAACCAATTTATTTTCTTTTTTTCTTTATTTAACTAGGCAAGTCGGTTAAGAACACATTCTTAATTTCAATGACGGCCTAGGAACAATGGGTTAACTGCCTTGTTCAGGGGCAGAACGACAGATTTTTACCTTGTCATCTCGGGGATTCAATCTTGCAACCTTACAGTTTACTAGTCCAACGCTCTAACCACCTGCCTCTCATTGCACTCCACGAGGAGCCTGCTTGTTACGCGAATGCAGTAAAAAGCCAAGGTAAGTTGCTAGCTAACATTAAAGTTATCTTATAAAAAACAATCAATCATAATCACTAGTTAACTACACATGATTGATGATATTACTAGTTTATCTACCGTGTCCTGTGTTGCATAATCGATGCGGTGCGCATTTGCGAAAAAGGACTGTCGTTGCTCCAACGTGTACCTAACCATAAACATCAATGCCTTTCTTAAAATCAATACACAAGTATATATTTTTAAACCTGCATATTTAGTTAATATGCCTGCTAACATGAATTTCTTTTAACTAGGTAAATTGTGTCACTTGTCTTGCAACAGAGTAAGGGTATGTGCAGCATTTTGGGCCACCTGGCTCGTTGCGAACTGTGTGAAGACCATTTCTTCCTAACAAAGACAGCCAACTTTGCCAGGCGGGAATGATTTAACAAAAGCACCTTTGCGAAAAAAGCACAATCGTTGCATGATTGTACCTAACCATAAACACCAATGCCTTTCTTAATTGAAATTGAATTGGAAATTGAGAGAGCGAGAGAGCGAGAGATATGTATGAGAAATTGAGGGATGTTTTGAGGGAGAGAAACATTAAACAAACCCCCACATGGGCTGTATGTAACTTCCTCCTGAACTATTCTAATACATTTTTCTGACTTGATTTTTTTATTTCCTGGCCAGTTCCCTGTGCTCTTTCTCTCTCACTCTCACCATCACTCTGACCTTCACTCAATTCAATTCAAGGGGCTTTATTGGCATGGCAAACATGTGTTAACTCACTCTCACGTTTATGTTTGTGTTTGTGTGTTCATGTTTGTGCTTATTTACGTGTTTGTGCGTGGGTCTTTCTGTATGTGTGCTTCTCTCTGTGTGTGTGTGTGTCAATAAGAGCGAGCTGGCTGAGAAATCCAGAGCTGTGCTGTGGCCACGAGAGAAACGATACGTTCTACCTGCCCTGGAGCTCTCCATTTTAAAATGGTGACCTTTGAGTTGAAGGGGGCAGCAATGACACAGCTCTGTTAAGAATTTCAATTCACTTCAGACACGTACAGAGAGTGTTCTCAGCACTAGGAGCGTGGAACACACATCATCATATCTAAATCTGGGATTGTTGGGCCTATTGCTATTCCACTGTAATCTCAAACACATACTGATTCTACAGTATAGCACATACTTTTTTTCATTCTTGCTAAGAAGATGAATATCAAATTCCACCAGATTGACCTTTTATCATCACTCAATCCACCTTCTTTCTGTTTATACTACAAGGAATTTTTCTTTTATAGATTTGTCCCTCCCTGAGGAATGCCTGGGCTGATGCAAGCTGAAGAAACCAACATGGCTGCATATCTGATTGAGACCTTTCCTCTTCTTTCCCGAGGCAGCGATCAATTAATTCTAAACTCCTCTCAGTCTTGTCTCCTCTCATTTTTGTCTCTTCGTTCTCATCTCCTCTCTCTATATAGTCACACAGGAGACTCAATACTAATCATTTCTCTCCTGTCTCTTTGGCTGTGTTCCTAATAATGCCCTTGTCATACTATCCCTACCTGATTCAGGGGGTTGAGGTTTCAGTGTGCAATACAAGCATGAGAGTGATTTAACAAAAGGTAAACTATAAATGTGAAATTAACGCTGTTTGCAGTGTGCATTTTTTGTTGTTGATACTGCTTTATAGTATAGCCTAGAATCCACGATGGCGATCATAATGATTTGTCATTTGTCTGTGACAAGCCAGCTGTTCCTTTGATGTGTGAGGTGCCACAGAGGACAAGAGGCTGTCTCTGCCCTGTCACACCATATCTATCCAGCATTTCATCTCCATCTATCAGGGAATGAAAGAGAGGTATGCTCTTCTTATCAACAACCAATCTGGAATCATAACATGATGCATCCTCCACCAGAAGAGAAAATTGTGTGTGTACTTAACGTGGGCCGTTTCAGTCTTCCCCCTGCTCATAGGTGGCTGTAGGTGGATTAAGAGCAATAACAAACAAACAAGCCCGAAAATATAAAAAACATACAAAGAACACTATTCTCCAACCCCTTCATACCAGATGGAACACTATTCCCCAACCACTTTAAACCAGATGGAACACTATTCCCCAACCTCTTCATACCAGATGAAACAGTATTACCCAACCTCTTCATACCAGATGGAATACTATTACCCAACATCTTCATACAAGATGGAACACTATTCCCCAACCTCTTCATACAAGATGGAACACTATTCCCCAACCTCTTCATACCAGATGGAACACTATTCCCCAACCTCTTCAAACCAGATGGAACACTATTCCCCAACCTCTTCATACCAGATGGAACACTATTACCCAACCTCTTTATACGAGATGGAACACTATTACCCAACCTGTTCATACCAGATGGAACACTATTCCTCAACCTCTTTAAACCAGATGGAACACTATTCCCCAACCTCTTTAAACCAGATGGAACACTATTCCCCAACCTCTTTATACCAGATGGAACACTATTCCCCAACCTCTTTATACCAGATGGAACACTATTACCCAACCTCTTTAAACCAGATGGAACACTATTACCCAACCTCTTTAAACCAGATGGAACACTATTACCCAACCTCTTTAAACCAGATGGAACATTATTTCCCAACCTCTTTAAACCAGATGGAACACCATTCCCCAACCTCTTCATACCAGATGGAACACTATTCCCCAACCTCTTTAAACCAGATGGAACACTATTCCCCAACCTCTTTAAACCAGATGGAACACTATTCCCCAACCTCTTCATACCAGATGGAACAGTATTACCCAACCTCTTTAAACCAGATGGAACACTATTCCCCAACCTCTTCATTCCACATGAATTCTCTCCTAGTTGAGCAGTACTGTCATGTCACCCAGCAGCCAACCAAGGACAGCCCAAAGACAGAAACTGCATCTAAATATTTCATTGAAATGCAGAGCAACAGAATGAAATGGAAACGATCGGCTTATTTTTGTCTGCAGCTGAAATGGCACCCGATTCCCTACATAGTGCACTGCTTTTGAGCAGGAAAATGCCATTTGGTATGCAGTGATAAGGGTTCGGACTAGGTAGGTTTCTTAGAGGAACAGAGAGGCTAAATACACTGCAGCAAGATAAAGCACAGTGAGCACAATGTTATTGAGTGAGTGAGAGACTGGACAAGAACAGGACAAGTTAAATAACACATATACATTGCTCAAAGCTGGTATAAACTCCACAGAATGTAGAGGGGAAAGAGAGGAGGAGGGAAAGAAACAGAGAGAGAGAAAGATTAAACTAAAGAGTAGAGAGGAAATTAAAGAGAATAACGGGTGAGAGAGCGGAAGCAAGATAGAGATAAGAGAGAGAGAGGAAGCGAGAGAGATGAGATGAGAGAGGAAGCGAGAGAGATGAGAAGTGAGAGAGAGAGATGAGAAGAAAGAGATGAGAAGAAAGAGAGAGATTAGAAGTGAGAGAGAGAGATGAGAAGAAAGAGATGAGAAGAAAGAGAGAGATGAGGAGGGTGAGAGAGACAAACAGAGATGGAGAAAGAAACATTGAACGACAGACAAGAGACAGTGAGAGAGAGAGACAGGGCAGACAGAGACAGAGTGAGAGAGAGAGAGAGAGAGAGAGAGAGAGAGAGAGAGAGAGAGAGAGAGAGAGAGAGACAGGGCAGAAAGACACCGAGGGGAAAGAAAGAGAAAAACAGGAAGAGGAAGAGAAATGGAGGGAAGGAGAGGTAAGACACCAGGCAGCGTTTTCTGCTGATTGAGAGAGAGGGGCAGACAGAGAGACACAGAGAGAGGCAGGGTAGACAGAGACGGAGAGAGACAGAAGAGAGAGAAGGGGAGAGAGAAAGACAAGGTCCCGGAAAACTCTAACCTGTGTTTAAAATACATGATGCCACTTTACCTCAACCCCCCCCACACACACACACACCACGGCAGTGTTGTCTGGTGATTGAGTAGAAGACGTTCTGCTGGGTTGGCTGCAGCCTCTTCACCAACACCAAGCTGTCCTAACCAATTAGGGCTTGTCTTGTCTGACTGGCTAATATAACACAAAGTGACTGAACTTTTTAGAGGGAGAGAGGGGGGGTGGGTGGGGAGAGGGAGATATAGGGAGAGGGAGGGACACGGACAATGAGGGAGAGGGAGAGACGGAGAGGGGAAGTGTTTTGCTGTGTTTGTCTGTATTGTTGACGAGAGGATTTGTATGCGAAGATAGACACACAAAAAACAAAAAAACATCCCTGGTGCAGTCTGCCACATACTGTAACATCGATAGCACACCTTACTCACACTGTGTTATTTTGGATGGGGCTACCTTGGGTGAATCGATGCCGGCCCAGGAACATATGGTATGTGGGTAAATCATGGTCAAGTTCTCACTGCCAGATACAGAGACTTATAGAGATGTATCTGTGAGGGTGGTGGGATGCCCTGCCAGATACTGAGACTCATCTTGCCAGATACTGAGACATAGAGATATATCAGTGAGGGTGTACGGCTGCTACAGCCCTGCTACACTGACAGATACTAAGCCTCAAAAATACATATCTGTGTGGGTGTTGGGTTGCTACATCTCTGCCAAACTGCAAAATAGTGACACTCATATCATACCAATGTATCTGTGTGGGTGTTGTGTTGCTACATCTCTGCTAAACAGTGTCAGGAGCGGGGAGCTCTGTGCAGGGCACCTTCCTCTGCCTGTCAACCCTTCCTAGACCATCCAATTGGAGGAGGTAATGTTCCATCCTTTCCCATGTTGTTCACTCTTCCTCATCTACACTCCCAGGAACAAAGACTGTTCTCCCAGGACACACTGGGAAATAATACAATGTCTATGGATGTTGTGTGAATATTCTGTAGGAGACTTGGCAGTTGGTACCATGGGTCACATACAAACTGACTGTCAACTAGTGCTCAAAAGATTGCAGAGCAATCTCATCAGATCAACTGCAATGACCAGATTGAGCATGATCCCCAGGTGGCTTTCTCCTGACTGTTCAGGAATGGCTTTACGTCTGAATCCCGGATCAAAACAAGTGATGGGGCAGCAATTTTGTTATTTTTCAAATGAAGGAGTATGCCTTTAAGTCTGGATAGCTGATCCTGATCCCCAGTCTGCATGGGATGCAGATCTCTGTGCCTGCAGGGCTCTAGTCCTCTGTGTCCTTTATACATCACCAGCATTGACCCCCGATCAATTCCTACTTGCTCAGTCCAGTTTTCCCCTTATCTCTTCTCCTCTGACACAATATACCTTGGGGAGTGTGTGTGAACCATACTGGCGGGCTGGTTGATATGCATCCTTCCCTACAGCTAGAAGACTCTACCCTGTGTGTAAAGCTTGACTGACTGGCAGCAGGAGGGTTATCCCACTGCTAAACCCGCTTGAGTTGGGTACTAGTACTCTTCCTACCTAGCCAGCGACACTCCTCCCCTCCTCCGCTCAGAGCTCTGATATTTGTAATAAACAGAATGCCACTTTGGTGAGTCATCTTGTGTACCTAGCTATACGCCTCATCTCCATTATCTGATTGGAGTGTCAACGTCAACAACAGGAGTCCCTCAGTATATCACTTAATGGACTCATTCCTTTCATCTTCTAGAAGAGCAGAGGGCCTTTGGAATATATTGATCTTCGAAGTCGGTAATTTACATGCACTTTAGCCAAATGCATTTAAACTCAGTTTCACACAATTCCTGACATTTAATCCAAGTAAAAAGTCCCTGTCTTAGGTCAGTTAGGATCACCACTTTATTTTAAGAATGTGATATGTCAGAGAGTAGAGAATAATTTATTTCAGCTTTTATTTATTTCATCACATTCCCAGTGGGTCAGAGGTTTACATACACTCAATTATTATTTGGTAGCATTACCTTTACATTGTTTAACTTGGGTCAAACGTTTAAGGTAGCCTTCCACAAGCTTCCCATAACAAGTTGAGTGAATTTTGGCCCATTCCTCCTGACAAAGCAGGTGTAACTGAGTCAGGTTTGTAGGCCTCCTTGCTCGCACACACTTTTTCAGTTCTGCCCACACATTTTTCTAAAGGATTGAGGTCAGGGCTTTGTGATGGCCACTCCAATACCTTGACTTTGTTGTCCTTAAGCCATTTTGCCACAACTTTGGAAGTTTGGAAGAGCCATTTGCGACCAAGCTTTAACTTCCTGACTGATGTCTTGAGATGTTGCTTCAATATAGCCACATCATTTTCCTCTTTCATGATGCCATCTATTTTGTGAAGTGAACCAGTCCCCCCTGCAGCAAAGCACCCCCACAACATGATGCTGCCACCCCCATGCTTCACGGATGGGATGGTGTTCTTTGGCTTGCAGGCCTCCCCTTCTTTCCTCCAAACATGATGGTCATTATGGCCAAACAGTTGTTATATTTTTGTTTCATCAGACCAGAGGACATTTCTCCAAAAGTATGATCTTTGTCCCCATGTGCAGTTGGCAACAGTAGTCTGGCTTTCTTTATGGCTTTTTTTTGAGCAGTGGCTTCTTCCTTGCTGAGCGGCATTTCAGGTTATGTTGATATAGAACTCGTTTTACTGTGGATATAGATACATTTGTACCGGTTTCCTCCAGCATCTTCACAAGGTTCTTTGCTGTTGTTCTGGGATTGATTTGCACTTTTCACACCAAAGTATGTTTATCTCTTGGAGACAGAACGTGTCTCCTTCCTGAGCGGTATGACGGCTGCTTCGTCCCAGGGTGTTTATACTTGCGTACTATTGTTTATACAGATGAACGTGGTACCTTCAGGCGTTTGGAAATTTCTCCCAAGGATAAACCAGGTCTACAATTTCTTTCTGAGGTCTTGGGTGATTTCTTTAGATTTCCCCATGATGTCAAGCAAAGAGGCCTGATTTGGAAGGCAGGCCTTGAAATACATCCACAGGTACACAGGTACACCTAATGTCAATTAGCCTATCAGAAGCTTCTAAAGCCATGACATAATTTTCTGGAATTTTCCAAGCTGTTTATAGGCACAGTCAGTCAACCTAGTGTTTGTAAACTTCTGACCCACTGGAATTGTGATACATGACCCACTGGAATTGTGTTAGTCCCTGTGTGTGAATTCTGGGAATTAAATATGGGAATATGCTGTCTTGGCCAGATTGCCAGTTACCGTCTCCAACTGCACAGGGAATGCATGTGTCATCTCTCCATAATTCAATGTGACATATTCTCCTATAGATTGCCCCATGCAGACAACTGTGTGTGCGCATGTGTGTGTATTCACATTAATAATCCGTCACTCTGTATACATTAGTATGTTTACTGTATCAGTGGAATCAAAGATTGGAGCTCCAGCTGTTACTGTAAACCAATAACTGTAGATCACACGGTATGGTAGGACTGTTACTGTAGATCACACTATGGCAGGACTGTGCAGGACACAGAGCCCCTCCGATCCATCACGACTGGACTGCCGACGTGATAGCCCGATATGGTCTCAACAGGCTATTCTGTTACGATATCGCCGAAGAACCATCTGTGTCCCCTGCTCGCCTTGCGTAGTAGTGACTACCGAACAACACACTGACTGACCTATTGCTGCTCTTTTGACTCTATGATCACTTGGCTACACAGCTGATGCCCCCTGCTCTGTTTCAATAACATGGTACCTCATTTTATTCACCTGTCAGCCCCAGCCTCGAACTCAGGTCCTGTATGTGCCTAACCGAACCGCTCTGCCCATTCATCGCCATTTACCCGTTGTTGTCTTACCTCTCCTGATCAACACCCGTGTTTGCTTTATGCCCCTCTCTAATGTCAATATGCCTTGTCTACTGCTGTCTTGGCTAGTTTTTATTGTATTATCTCACTGTAGAGCCCTCAGGCCTGCACAAAATGCCTTAGATAGCTCTGTAGTCCCACCCCACACACATGCGGAGACCTCACCCAGGTTAACTGATACCTCTGTAACCGGTACTGTACTGCACCGCTGTACCTCTGCGTTGTGTTGGTTAATTGAGACTATCAAATCAAATCCTATTTATTTGTCACATACACATGGTTAGCAGGTGTTAATGCGAGTGTAGAGAAATGCTTGTGCTTCTAGTTCCGACAATGCAGTAATAACCAACGAGTAATCTAACTAACAATTCCAAAACTACTACCTTACACTTGTGTGTATAAGGGATAAAGAATATGTACATAAAGATATATGAATGAGTGATGGTACAGAGCGGCATAGGCAAGATACAGTAGATGGTATTGAGTACAGTATATACGTATGAGATGAGTAATGTAGGGTATGTAAACATTATATTAAGTAGCATTGTTTAAAGTGGCCCATCATCAATTCCCATCAATTCCCATTATTAAAGTGGCTGGAGTTGAGTCAGTGTGTTGGCAGCAGCCACTCAATGTTAGTGGTGGCTGTTTAACAGTCTGATGGCCTTGAGATAGAAGCTGTTTTTCAGTCTCTCGGTCCCAGCTTTGATGCACCTGTACTGACCTCGCCTTCTGGATGATAGCGGGGTGAACAGGCAGTGGCTCAGGTGGTTGTTGTCCTTGATGATCTTTATGGCCTTCCTGTGACATCGGGTGGTGTAGGTGTCCTGGAGGGCAGGTAGTTTGCCCCCGATGATGCATTGTGCAGACCTCACTAACCTCTGGAGAGCCTTACGGTTGTGGGCGTAGCAGTTGCCGTACCAGGCGGTGATACAGCCCGACAGGATGCTCTCGATTGCATCTGTAGAAGTTTGTGAGTGCTTTTGGTGACAAGTCGAATTTCATCAGCCTCCTATAGACGTGGACTTTGGAGATCAGGTAGTTTTAGAACTCACACTCTGCATCCTGCATCTGCATCCAAAAGGAAATAAAACATTTGTAGAGCACATATGTTCCGAGAATCGTCGCCTCTTTCTCTCAGTGCATCAATATGATTTTCGAATACCAAAATTAGTACAGTCTCTCCTTATTATACATAACATATTTTACATAGATAAAACCACATACCTGCATCCAAAAGGAAATAAAACATTTGTAGAGCACATATGGTCTGAGAATCAGATGCACAATAGGAGTGACTGGGATCATTCGAGGAGCTAGCCATCGTTCACACATACAATAGCCTGCTAATACCTTAGCTAGCTATTAACCACATGTTGAATTCAGAATGTTGATATCATCCTAAAAAGTACAATTACATCTTATTAACAATACCATCCACTTATGAGTCATCTCTAAATATACATCATTATTCATGAACAAAACACTGTGTATGACTTTGTACTTAAAATAATCAAACTTTTCTGAAGACAGAAAAAGCGTGCCTACCTCTCTCAGTGCATCAAAATGATTTGAGCACGAGCACGCAGGGCAAAACGTAAGGACTCACTCCCCTTCTCCCAGGATGCAGGCATGCATAATAACAAATCAACACGACATATTAATATATGAACCTGTTAAAATTCACATAGTACTTTAACATCTGTTACACCTCCAGAGACGAAACATCTCTTATCGTCACTCAACGCAAAGGTTTACCTCCACTATACTCACATTCTACCATTCCCTTGTCTGTACATTATGCCGTGAATCTATTCTACCACACCCAGAAATCTTCTCCTTTTATTCTCTCTCCCCAACGCACTAGACGACCAGTTCTTACAGCCTTTAGCCCTTACCCTTATCCTACTCCTCCTCTGTTCCTCGGGGGATGTAGAGGATAACCCAGGTTCTGTAGCCCCCAGGTCCACTCCTATTTCCGAGGCGCTATAATTTATTGACTTCTGTAACCGTAAAAGCCTTGGTTTCATGCATGTTATCAGAAGCTTCCTCCCTAAGTTTTTTCTCTCACTGCTTTAGCACACTCTACCAGCCCTGATGTCCTAGCAGTGTCTGAATCCTGGCTTAGGAATGCCACAAAAAATTCAGAAATCTTCATACCCAACTACAACATTTTCCACCAAGATAGAACTGCCAAAGGAGGTAGAGGTGCAATCTACTGCAGGGACAGACTGCAAACAGTGTAAACTAGATGCCCTCAATCTCACACAAATTATCATGGAACCTACCAGGCACAACTCCAAATCCGTAAATGCGGTCACCCTCATATCAAATCAAATTTATTTATATAGCCCTTCGTACATCAGCTGATATCTCAAAGTGCTGTACAGAAACCCAGCCTAAAACCCCAAACAGCAAGCAATGCAGGTGTAGAAGCACGGTGGTTAGGACAAACTCCCTAGAAAGGCCAAAACCTAGGAATAAACTTAGAGAGGAACCAGGCTATGTGGGGTGGCCAGTCCTCTTCTGGCTGTGCCAGGTAGAGATTATAACAGAACATGGACAAGATGTTCAAATGTTCATAAATTACCAGCATGGTCGAATAATAATAAGGCAGAACAATTGAAACTGGAGCAGCAGCACGGCCAGGTGGACTGGGGACAGCAAGGAGTCATCATGTCAGGTAGTCCTGGGGCATGGTCCTAGGGCTCAGGTCCTCCGAGAGAGAGAAAGAAAGAGAATTAGAGAGAGCATATGTGGGGTGGCCGTCCTCTTCCGGCTGTGCCGGGTGGAGATTATAACAGAACATGGCCAAGATGTTCAAATGTTCATAACCAGCATGGTCGAATAGATAGATAGATATCATCCTGACCAACCTGCCCTCTAAATACCTCTGCTGTCTTCAACCAGGATCTCAGAAATCACTGCCTCATTGCATGTGTCCCTAATGGGTCCGCGGTCAAAGGACCACCCTTCATCACTGTCAAACGCTCCCAAAAGCACTTCCGTGAGAAAGTTTTCCTAATCGTCATGACCCGGGTATCCTGGAAGGATATTGACCTCATTCCGTCAGTCGAGAATGCCTGCGTATTCTTTAAAAGTTCTTTCCTCACCATCTTAAATAAGCATGTCCCATTCAAGGTCTGGTTCCAACAAGACCTGACTGCCCTTGAGCAGTACAAAAACCATCCTGTGGTGTACTGCATTAGCATCAAATAGCCCTCGCAATATGCAACTTTTCAGGGAAATTCGGGAACCAATATACACAGGCAGTTAGGAAAGCAAAGGCTAGCTTTTTCAAACAGAAATGTGCATCCTGCAGCAGAAATTCCAAAGTTCTAGGACACTGTAAAGACCAAGGAGGAAAAGGGCACCTCCTCCCAGCTGCCCACTGCACTGAGGTTAGGAAACACTGTCACCACCGATAAATCTACTATAATCAAGAATTTCAATAAGCATTTTCCATGGCTGGCCATGCTTTCCACCTGGCTCACTCTACCCCCGACAGCAACTTGCCCAAGCCTCCTTCACCCACATCCAGATCGATGTTCTGAAAGAGCTGCAAAATCTGGACCATACAAATCAGCTGTGCAAGACAATCTGGACCCTCACTTTCTAAAATTATCAACCGCAATTGTTGCAACCCATATTACTAACCTGTTCAACCGCTCTTTCGTATCGTCAAAAATCCCCAAAAATTGGAAAGACACTAAACCCAAACTGTTACAGACATATCTATCCTACCCTGCCTTTCCAAGGTCTTCGAAAGCCAAGTTATCAAACAAATCACTGACCATTTAGAATCCCACAGTACCTTCTCTGCTATGCAATCTGTTTTTTTTGAGCTGATCATGGGTGCACCTCAGCCACGCTCAAGTCCTGAACGATATCATAACCACCATTGATAAAAGACAGTACTGTGCAGCTGTATTCATCGACTCTGTCAATCACCGCATTCTTATCGGCAGACTCAACAGCCTTGGTTTCTCAAATCACTGCCTCGCCTGGTTCACCAACTACTTCTCAGGTGGAGTTCTGTGTGTCAAATCGTAGGGCCTGTTGTCCGGAACTTTGGTAGTCTCTATGGGGGTGCCACAGGATTCAATTCTCGGGCTGACTCTTTACTCTGTATGCATCAATGATGTTGTTCTTGCTGTTGGTGATTCTCTGATCCACCTCTATGCAAACAACACCATTCTGTATACTTCTGGCCCTTCTTTGAACACTGTGTTAACCTCTCTAGGGTAGGGGGCACTATTTTCAACTCCGGATGAAAAACGCGCCCAAAGTAAACTGCCTGTTACTCAGGCCCAGAAGGTAGGGTATGCATATAATTGGTAGATTTGGATAGAAAATGCTCTAAAGTTTCTAAAAATAATGTCTGTGATAACAGAACTGATAAGGCAGGCGAAAACCTGTTTGTAGTTTTCCAATGACTGCCTTTGCAGCATCCAATGACTTAGGACTCAGATCGCACTTCCTATGGCTTTCACTAGATGTCAACAGTCTTTAGAAATAGTTTCAGGCTTGTATTCTGAAAGATGATAGAATAAGATCACTGAGTGAGTGGATAGTGGAAAGTCCCCAGACCTGTTTGCTGCGCATGACCGAGAGTGCGCCTTTCTTGTTTTTCATTTAAATTGACAAAGCTATTGTCCGGTTTAAATATTATTGATTATTACTAAAAAACAACATGAGGATTGATTATAAACATTGCTTGATATGTTTCTACGAACCTTACTGATACTTTTGGGATTTTTCGTCTGCCTGTTGTGACTGCCTTGGAGCCATTTGGATTACTGAACAAAACGCGCCAACAAACCAAGGTTTTTGGATATAAAGAGACTTCATCAAACAAAACAAACATTTATTGGGTAACTGGGATCCTTGTGAATGCAACCATATGAAGATCATCAAAAGTAAGTGATTAATTTTAATCGCTATTTATGACTTTCGTTACAACTCTACTTGGCTGGTAACGGTTTAATGTTTTGTTAGCTGGGCACTGTCCTCAGATAATCGCATGGTATGCTTTCACCGTAAAGACTTTTTGATATCTGATACAATGGTTGGATTAACAAGAAGTTAATCTTTAAGACAGGTTGCCGATGTACAACACTTGTATGTTTTTATAATTTTTATTATGAGTATTTCTGTTTTTGAATTTTGAGCTAGCATCCCACACCCCCTAGAGAGGTTAACAAACCTCCAGACGAGCTTCAATGCCATACAATTCTCCTTCCCTGGCCTCCAACTGCTCTTAAATGCAAGTAAAACTAAATGCATGCTCTTCAACCGATCGCTGCATGCACCTGCCCGCCCGTCTATCATCACTACTCTGGAATGTTCTGACTTAGAATATGTGGACAACTATAAATACCAAACTCACATTAAGAGTCTCCAATCCAAAATTAAATCTAGAATCGGCTACCCATTTCAAGCCTCTTTCCCTCATGCTGCTAAACTGACAATCCTTCTTTCACCTAATCAAAGAATTATCCCAGCAGGAGAAGCTCTCCCTTGAGATAGATATCTCCACCCCGAGCTGATCAAACCATTTTTGATACAACCCCACAGATGAGCAACCCCACAGACAAGTCAAACCTCCCAGCACAGAGTACTACCCCCTCATTGAAATGAAGGATACATTTACCCAGCTAGAGATAAGGCAGGTGGAGCTGGAAGAGCAGGGGATTACACTCCAGTCAGCACAGACCCGGACAACAGTCCAGCCCAACAACACCCCCTTAAATCAGACCCGGAGGGCTGGAGGTGGAGAGAGACATCTCTGCACTCTGGACTGTGGTGAGACAACTTCAACAATATAAAAAGAAAGAGCATGCGAAGAACAGTGCACTAGAGGAGAGGATCAGACTGCTGGAGGAGAGGGTGAGGGGGATGGCGTGTGACAGACAACATACACAGACACCACAGCAGAACAGTCCACACCAGATCCTGACCATAGCCTCTACATCACAGCAGAACTGACAAATAAAGAACACCAAGCCCAGGGGATCCCTCTGAGCACCCCCCCCTGTCAGCCACCCTGATAGCCCTCCTGACAACCCTCCCACACCCACTGAGGACGTACACAAGACACAGATTTTTCTCCTTATGGACTCAAATGGGAAATATATACAAGAAAGTAATGTTTTCCTAAACACAGTGTGTCTATACGCTGGTGTCAAAACACCCAGGTCGCCCTAGACCTTCTGTCTGAGGATGAACTAAGTTCCCCTAGCCACACAATAATAAACGCAGGCACAAACGACCTGAGAACACAGCACTAAAGGGCGTGACTGAAAAAGCTTCTACTTTCCCCAATGCACAAGTGGCTATCCCCACCCTACTACCTCAAAAAGACTTCAACCCTGCTACCATACAGTGGGTAAACGCAAGTATTTCCCTTAACTGTGCCTCAAAACCAAATGTTTTCCTGGCCCACCACTCCACCTTGGACTTGAACAACCTCTATGACCAGGTCCACCACTGCCCGGACTCTAAAGGACATCGCTCTCAAACGCAGCCCCAACACTTCACACAGGAGCAACATATTAATAGACAACCCACCCAGACCAGCGAGACCCCCCCCCCCCGGGACCTACGCATACAGGACACATGCCGAGAGGACCTACATCCAGACCACAACACCACCAACCACATACACACCCCACCCCAACCAATCAAACCCCCCCCCCAAGTCAACCATGCACACACCCCATTTAGGCCCCCTCAGATCAGACCTATGCCCCCCCTTAACATGGCAGACACACATACACCCAGGCCGTGAGCGGGCAAAAAGGCCCAACCCCCACTCTTACACCAGCGCAAGCCAATGGTATGTACCAGATGCTCAGCAGGCTCTGCTCACACCTACTGGCCTGAGGCCAAACCACACAACCAACCACATTGGACACTTTATGGAACACAAAACCTTCACTATCTCATCCTGGAATATCCAAGGTCTGAGGTCATCTGCCTTTGGCCTAAAGAGCAGGAACCTGGACTTCATCAAAGAAATCGGAAATACAGACATTGTCATCCTACAAGAAACCTGGTATAGAAGAGACTGACCAACTGGTTGACCTCTAGGTTACAGAGAGCTGGTAGTCCCATCCAACAAACTACCAGGTGTGAAACAGAAGGGACTCAGGGGATATGCTGTGTTGTGCATCTCTGAATGGACATGTGTGGCTGTCTGCTTCTGCCTGCAGAGACCCAGGGCCGGTGTGTAATAGTGTGTGCCAACCCAAATTACACGTTGCATAAACTCAGGACCTCCCTGTCAGATCCAGCCTCGGCTCCTAGGGCAACGCACAGGAGGAGGCCACAACGCACAGGAGGAGGCCACAACGCACAGGAGGAGGCCACAACGCACAGGAGGAGGCCACAACGCACAGGAGGACCTGAATATAGAGATGGACCTGGGCCACCTAGGTTCTGAATATAGAGATGGACCTGGGCCACCTAGGTCCTGAATATAGAGATGGACCTGGGCCACCTAGGTCCTGAATATAGAGATGGACCTGGGCCACCTAGGTCCTGAATATAGAGATGGACCTGGGCCACCTAGGTCCTGAATATAGAGATGGACCTGGGCCACCTAGGTCCTGAATATAGAGATGGACCTGGGCCACCTAGGTCCTGAATATAGAGATGGACCTGGGCCACCTAGGTCCTGAATATAGAGATGGACCTGGGCCACCTAGGTCCTGAATATAGAGATGGACCTGGGCCACCTAGGTCCTGAATATAGAGATGGACCTGGGCCACCTAGGTCCCGAATATAGAGATGGACCTGGGCCACCTAGGTCCCGAATAAGGATTTTTTTGGGCAAACAATCAGGCGCTTCAGAAATCAGCGTACTGACATGTTAGCAGAGTCAATGATATGAACTAGAGCAGCACTCCTACTCTGAGACGGCAGTTTTGGATCAAATAACATTACATGGACAGAGTGGACCTGATCCTAAAAAAATAACTTTTTTTGCTTCACATTTTCAAACAGTCCATTTATATTTTCCAACAGGGCTAAACAGTTGGATGAGGTTTTTTTCCTCACCTGAGTAGCCTAGTTTCACTGCCAAAAATAAAACTAAACCATCAAGTGTTTAGCTAAATAAAAACAAAATGTCAAATACAGGTAGCCTAGTCAAATAATTAACATTCAATCACATTAACCGTTACTCTCTCGCAAGATTTCCACAAACGGTCCGTATGTAGCCAAACGTAGCTGCTGCTCATGTTAGTATCTGTATTGATGGCACAAAAGCCATGATAGGGAGACAGAGTGGAGCGGTAACTCGCGTGCAAACAGTTGCTCCCGACACCACTTGGGTCACTGCAGCATCCACCGAGAGTCTCTTGCTGCCAAGGGAATGCCTGATAGCTTGTAAGATGTTTTGGACACTACAGTGAAAAGGGTTCACTTCGTTAAATGCAAGGACCCTGAACTTATGTATTTTCTGCACTCTGCAATGATATGGGCAGCTTCCATGTAATGCTTTTACAGCATACAGAAGTGTGTTGGTTATCAAGGGGCAAAGTATTGACACTTTTTTTTTAAATTGAGGGACTAGCTTAAAGTTCTTTACTGACCATAATTTTCACTTGTCTGACCACTTGCATGAGTTTCTCACACGACTGGCCTATCTGGGTGATGTTTTTTCTTGCCTGAATGATCTGAATTGAGGATTACAGGGACTCTCTGCAACTATATGCAATGTGCGGGACAGAATTGAGACTATGATTAAGAAGTTGAAGCTCTTCTCTGTCTGCATTAACAACACAGGTCTTTCCCATCATTGTTGTAAGGGTTTTCCTCTGGTGAAGCGGACCACAATGCAGCGTGGTGGTTATTCATGTTCTTTAATAAAGAAACTCGACATGAAATAACTAACAAAACAATAAGTGTGCGAAAACCTAAAGAGTCCTCTCTGGTGAAAACACAGAGACAGGAACAATCACCCACAAACACACAGTGAAACCCAAATACCTAAATATGGTTCCCAATCAGAGACAATGACTAACACCTGCCTCTGATTGAGAACCATATCAGGCCAGAAATAGAAATAGACAAACAAGACATCCAACATAGAATGCCCACTCAGATCACACCCTGACCAACCAAAACATAGAAACATACAAAGCAAACTATGGTCAGGGTGTGACAATTGTATGATTTTTTTTTTGTGTGCAAATTAACTCAAGCTTACGGATAATGTCAAATGTGATATAGCGAAGCACCTGAGTTGGGGGCACAATTCCGCAGGTATTTTCCCAAAACCGATGACACAAACAACTGTATGCCCTGCGTCCAGTCCACTTACCGATAAATGTTTAGCATAGTGTGTGTGGCAGGACTACAATGATGGCAAAAAACAACATTTGAGAGTGCGCTGACCCTGGTGCTATAGGGAGTACAACTGGAGGTTGAATGTTTGAAGGGGTACGGGACTATATC
The DNA here is from genome assembly GCF_036934945.1 of Oncorhynchus masou masou. Classification (NCBI taxonomy): domain Eukaryota; kingdom Metazoa; phylum Chordata; class Actinopteri; order Salmoniformes; family Salmonidae; genus Oncorhynchus; species Oncorhynchus masou. The sequence goes on from NC_088235.1 coordinate 15,333,831, forward strand.
AAGTTTGGGAACCACTTTAGTGTTGTAGAGTAGGCGGCTCTGAAACGGAAATCACAGGGATAGATGTCCCACAGAAATAATGTACTGTATCCTCCTCACCACTGATCTCAGACCAGATCTTGTTCCTCCAGGTGTCAACACAGATGAATACCACCAGGCCTGAAGACAGCAGGAACAGTAGGCCCAGCAAGGTCAGGGCAATGAATCTGGAACATAGAGGACAGCAGTGTGTTCTCTGTCTAAACTGAATTAAACAGATTCAATGTAAATTTAAATTAAAGGGATACTACAAGACTCTGGTATTACCCACAGTCAGATAGACTTCTGGATACCATTCATCTATAAGTCTTTGCTAGGTTAAGCTTCGCCTTATATCAGTTCACTGGTCACCATAACACCCACCTATAGCACTCGCTCCAGCAGGTAGTGGGGCAAAAAAGTATTTAGTCAGCCACCAATTGTGCAAGTTCTCCCACTTAAAAAAATGAGAGGCCTGTAACTTTCATCATAGGGACACTTCAACTATGACAGACATAATTTTAAAAAAAATCTAGAAAATCACATTGTAGGATTTTTTATGAATTTATTTGCAAATTATGGTGGAAAATAAATATTTGGTCAATAAGTAAGTCTGCACAAGGTTTTCGCACACTGTTGCTGGTATTTTGGCCCATTCCTCCATGCAGATCTCCTCTAGAGCAGTGATGTTTTGGGGCTGTTGCTGGGCAACACGGACTTTCAACTCCCTCCAAAGATTTTATTTGGGGTTGAGATCTGGAGACTGGCTAGGCCACTCCAGGACCTTGAAATGCTTCTTATGAAGCCACTCCTCTGTTACCCGGGTGGTGTGTTTGGAATCATTGTCATGCTGAAAAACCCAGCCACGTTTCATCTTCAATGCCCTTGCTGATGGTAGGCTTTGTTACTTTGGTCCAAGCTCTCTGCAGGTCATTCACTAGGTCCCCCCGTGTGGTTCTGGGATTTTTGCGATCATTTTGACCCCACGGGGCCAGATCTTGCGTTCCATTTCCTAATAATTGCTCCCACAGTTGATTTCTTCAAACCAAGCTGCTTACCTATTGCAGATTCAGTCTTCCCAGCCTGGTGCAGGTCTACAATTTTGTTTCTGGTGTCCTTTGACAGCTCTTTGGTCTTGGCCATAGTGGAGTTTGGAGTGTGACTGTTTGATGTTGTGGACAGGTGTCTTTTATACTGATAACAAGTTCAAACAGGTGCCATTAATACAGGTAACGAGTGGAGGACAGAGGAGCCTCTTAAAGAAGAAGTTATAGGTCTGTGAGAGCCAGAAATCTTGCTTGTTTGTAGGTGACCAAATACTTATTTTCCACCATAATTTGCAAATAAATTCATTCAAAATCCTACAATGTGATTTTCTGGATTTTTTTTCTAATTTTGTCTGTCATAGTTGAAGTGTAGCTATGATGAAAATTACCTTTCCTTCCAGTTCTCTGCTGCCAATGACTGGAACGAATTGCGCAAAAAATAAATAAAATAAATTAGCTGAAGTTGGAGTCATATCTCCCTCACTAACTTTAAGCATCATCTGTCAGAGCGCTTACTGTAGCTGTACACAGCCCGTCTGTAAATAGCACACCCAACTACTTACCACATCCCCATATTTTTTTTATTTACTTTTGTTCTTTTGCACACCAGTATTCCCACTTGCACATCCTCATCTGCACATATCACTCCAGCGTTAATTTGCTAAATTGTAATTACTTCGCTACTATTGGCCTATTTATTGCCTTACCTCCTTACTCTATTTGCACACACGGTATATAGATTTTTCTATTGTTATTGACTGTACTTTTGTTCATCCCATTTGTAACTCAGTTGTTTTTTGTCGCACTGCTTTACTTTATCTTGGCCAGGTCGCAGTTGTAAATGAGAATTTGTTCTCAACTGGCCTAAATAAAGGTTAAAAAAGTCTCTGAGAGCAATATGAAGGAAGTTAGTGGTAGTTTCACAAGCCAGTGTTAACTCGCGTTAGCGCAAAGGAAGTCTATAGGTACAATACCAGAATGTTACAGAACCCCTTTAAGTGTCTCAAAAGAAAATATAATCAGAGATGCTAGCAGGTGGTAAAAGAAAGTTCCTGAAGCACTTACGATCAAATGCAATGGGCTGCTTCACAGCAGCTGAAGTTTCCTTTTGTTTAACATGTCACAAACATCCTGTGTAGACAGTGGTGTAAAAACTACTCAATTGACAATAAAAAATGTAAAAAATGAAAGATTCCTTACATACCTTAAGGGAACATTTTGACATTTGCTGTATGGTTAGTGAGAAAGTCATTATTGCATATGTACTTTTCCGTTACTAGATATCCGAAAACAATTGTAAAATTCGCGGACGGTGTCGGGCCGGGCGGCAGGGCCGGACCTACCGGGAAGTCATCAAATGAACTTTGTCGGACATTCGGTTTCCGTTTTATAAAATAATCAAATTTTGGTCATTTTTTCCGCTGTACCGGAAAATCCCACCGGAGGGCATAAGCATTCATATTGCAATTTGACAAAACATCACGAATCACGACGGGGCCTTATCTCAAAAACGGAAAATATTTCGAAGCCGAAACTTGGTGAGCATAGGTTTGGCATAATGGGCAGTTGGCCCCGAACAAGATGACGTCTAGGCCTCAACGGTTTTTGAGTTATGGCCATTTCTCTGGGATTAAAGGTCCAAAATGAAAATAGACAAATTATTTTTCCACTTCACGTTAAAGTCAAGGAGCCTCCGGTGTCAATAAAAAAAAAACAGCCATTTATCTATCGTCATTTAAGAGAAATCGTACAATGACAGATTGGTGATGTTCAAAGATAGGTGTTTTTTTTTTTCAACAGTTACAGATCCAGTTCCAGGGTGTTCATACAAATCTTTTTAAAGTGTGCTGCGGAGCTCTGCGAGATTTCTGTGATTTTCTATGATTTTCTGAAATAACACACTCACTAAACCCTCTGTAAATAACTCAGTTCTTAACGTAAAGACTTAACTCAGGATTCTGTAAAGGCATACCCCAATGAGGATATGAGTTTATTTATAGCTTCCTGTGCAAACAGGAAGTGCCTTAAATGGTGTCATAGTGGCTGTTTCCAAGGGTTAAAACGGTCAGATCTTTTCAAAACTTCATATGTGTGATTAGGCAACCATCCTGAACTGTAAAATCAGTCATTTCTCCCAACAGATGTCAGAAAAGCTCTCACACACACACACACACACACACACACACACACACACACACACACACACACACACACACACACACACACACACACACACACACACACACACACACACACACACACACACACACACACACACACACAGCAAGGATGGAGTGACAAAGTGCGGTGCTTAAAGACACAGAGAGCAGGCAATGGCATTACCATAATCCCTAGGCCGTGCCGAGTTCAACGAGATATCCCGCTTGACCGTAGCTCGCTCGGTCTAAGCGCAGCGACCATTAGAAAAGTACACTTCCGGCGCCGACAGATGGCCGCCTCGCTTCGTGTTCCTAGGAAATTATGCAGTTTTTTGTTTTTTTTACGTGTTATTTCTTACATTAGTACCCCAGGTCATCTTAGGTTTCATTACATACAGTTGAGAAGAACTACTGAATATAAGATCAGCGTCAACTCACCATCAGTACGACCAAGAATATGTTTTTCGCGACGCGGATCCTGTGTTCTGCCTTACAAACAGGACAACGGAATGGATCGCATGCAGCGACCCAAAAAAATTACTCCGAAAAAGAGGGAAACGAGGCGATCTTCTGGTCAGACTCCGCAGACGGGCACACCGTGCACCACTCCCTAGCATTCTTCTTGCCAATGTCCAGTCTCTTGACAACAAGGTTGATGAAATCCGAGCAAGGTAGCATTCCAGAGGGACATCAGAGACTGTAACGTTCTGTGCTTCACGGAAACATGGCTCACTAGAGAGAAGCTATCTGAAGCGGTGCAGCCTACGGGTTTCTCCACGCATCGCGCCGACAGAAACAAACACCTTTCTGGTAAGAAGAGCGGCGGGGGCGTATGCCTTATGGCTAACGAGACATGGTGCGATGAAAGAAACATACAGGAACTCAAATCCTTCTGTTCACCTGATTTAGAATTCCTCACAATCAAATGTAGACCGCATTATCTACCAAGAGAATTCTCTTCGATTATAATCACAGCCGTATATATCCCCCCCCCCCCCCCAAGCAGACACATCGATGGCTCTGAACGAACTTTATTTAACTCTTTGCAAACTGGAAACCATTTATCCGGAGGCTGCATTCATTGTTGCTGGGGATTTTAACAAGGCTTATGTGAAAACAAGACTCCCTAAATTTTACCAGCATATCGATTGCGCAACCAGGGGTGGAAAAACCTTGGATCATTGTTACTCTAACTTCCGCGACGCATGTAAGGCCCTGCCCCGCCCCCCTTTCGGAAAAGCTGACCACGACTCTATTTTGCTGATCCCTACCTACAGACAGAAACTAAAACTAGAGGCTCCCACGCTGAGGTCTGTCCAACGCTGGTCCGACCAAGCTGACTCCACACTCCAAGACTGCTTCCATCACGTGGACTGGGACATGTTTCGTATTGCGTCAGATAACAACATTGACGAATACGCTGATTCGGTGTGCGAGTTCATTAGAACGTGCGTTGAAGATGTCGTTCCCATAGCAACGATTAAAACATTCACTAACCAGAAACCGTGGATTGATGGCAGCATTCGTGTGAAACTGAAAGCGCGAACCACTGCTTTTAATCAGGGCAAGGTGTCTGGTAACATGACCGAATCCAAACAGTGCAGCTATTCCCTCCGCAAGGCTATCAAACAAGCTAAGCGTCAGTACAGAGACAAAGTAGAATCTCAATTCAACGGCTCAGACACAAGAGGCATGTGGCAGGGTCTACAGTCAATCACGGACTACAGGAATATATCCAGCCCAGTCACGGACCAGGATGTCTTGCTCCCAGGCAGACTAAATAACTTTTTTGCCCGCTTTGAGGACAATACAGTGCCACTGACACGGCCTGCAACGAAAACATTCGGTCTCTCCTTCACTGCAGCCGAGGTGAGTAAGACATTTAAACGTGTTAACCCTTGCAAGGCTGCAGGCCCAGACGGCATCCCCAGCCGCGCCCTCAGAGCATGCTCAGACCAGCTGGCCGGTGTGGAACAGTAGTGGAGAGGGTAGCAAGTTTTAAGTTCCTCGGCATACACATCACAGACAAACTGAATTGGTCAACTCACACAGACAGCATCGTGGAGAAGGCGCCGCAGCGCCTCTTCAACCTCAGGAGGCTGAAGAAATTCGGCTTGTCACCAAAAGCACTCACAAACTTCTACAGATGCACAATCGAGAGCATCCTGGCGGGCTGTATCACCGCCTGGTACGGCAACTGCTCCGCCCTCAACCGTAAGGCTCTCCAGAGGGTAGTGAGGTCTGCACAACGCATCACCGGGGGCAAACTACCTGCCCTCCAGGACACCTACACCACCCGATGTTACAGGAAGGCCATAAAGATCATCAAGGACATCAACCACCCGAGCCACTGCCTGTTCACCCCGCTATCATCCAGAAGGCGAGGTCAGTACAGGTGCATCAAAGCTGGGACCGAGAGACTGAAAAACAGCTTCTATCTCAAGGCCATCAGACTGTTAAACAGCCACCACTAACATTGAGTGGCTGCTGCCAACACACTGACACTGACTCAACTCCAGCCACTTTAATAATTGGAATTGATGGGAAATGATGTAAATATATCACTAGCCACTTTAAACAATGCTATCTCATGCATACGTATATACTGTACTCTATATCATCGACTGCGTCCTTATGCAATACATGTATCACTAGCCACTTTAACTATGCCACTTTGTTTACATACTCATCTCATATGTATATACTGTACTCGATACCATCTACTGTATCTTGCCTATGCTGCTCTGTACCATCACTCATTCATATATCCTTATGTACATATTCTTTATCCCCTTACACTGTGTATGAGACAGTAGTTTAGGAATTGTTAGTTAGATTACTTGTTGGTTATTACTGTATTGTCGGAACTAGAAGCACAAGCATTTCGCTACACTCTCATTAACATCTGCTAACCATGTGTATGTGACAAATACAATTTGATTTCATTTGTAGTATGCCCAAAATGAAGCCTGCACCACAATGTCATTTGCTTTTGGGTGAGTTAGAGAACCGTTAGGGTGAGAAACACAATTCGACCTCAGGAACGTTCCTAAGGTCCCCCTGATCCGTGCAAGCCTAACCTTGACCGTGTGGCATTAACCCTTCACAGTTAAAAGGTGTTTACATAAAAACAGTTTGCATTGACTTCTCTCCCCATAGGAATACATTGCCTGCACCCCTAAATTCAACCTGAAGCATATATGGGTTGTGAATGTTGTATGAACCTGTCTAAGGTAACAGTCCATCAGGCCAGTATGAGGTCTACCTGTGTTGATTCTAAGCTTCCTGGACCAACCGGAAGTGGTTAAAATCGCCCTAAAAGTGTATATCCATACCCTGCCTGCAGTTTGATAGACATAGTGCATTCAACCCTATGTAAATCAGTCAGTTCTTAACGTATAGACTTAACTCAGGACTCTGTAAAATCATACCCCATTGAGGAAATTTGTTGAGTTATAGCTTCCTGTACCAACCGCAAGTGCCATAATTGGTGTCTCAGGGGCTGTTTCGAGGGGTTAAAAAAATCATATCTTTCCAAATCTTCATATGTGATTAGGCAAACCCCCATGAACTGTAAATCAGTCATTTTTCCCATAAAATTTCAAAGGAAAACTAAATCACACACAAACACACCTTGGAAGAAGGGACCCATTGGGGTGCGTAGAGACATACACTCCCTGCATTAGGTCGATAGTGCGTGGTGAGTTACGTCGCTCTAGAAGGTTCTCGGACCGAGAAACAGCCTCGTACATTTGCAATGACTTCAATTCATTTTTGCATCACGAAAATGTCAACATTTAGAAATGTCCCAGAGTCACAAGACTAGGTGCATTGTGACCGTCTTGGCCCATAGAGACAGAATCCAACGTTTCTGTCCGATAGCTCATTCAAGGACCCCGTAGCAAGTCATGGAAAAAAGTGGATTTTCAGCACCAATTAGGGTTTTGCTCGGACACCAAATGACCTATCGAGCCGAAACTTGGGATTCGGGGTCGCCTCAGCTAGGCCTACACATAACATAAGAAATGGACCTGCAGCTAGAACGTAACTACGTGATTTATGTTTTTTTTATGGTTTGAAACCAAAGGCGTTGTGAATTTTGGGCCAGCTCTGAAGTACGTGATAGTTGGCTACTAAACGAGTTGGGAAAAGTGGGTTTGGTGTCAGTTTTTATCAGTTTGGTGTCAGAATGATATCTAATTGACTGATGGATGGTGACTTGCTGGTGACTCTTGTCCATTTGCAATATGTTTAAACAGTGAGGTACCATCACCAAAAGTGACATTCTGAAATCAACCCTAACGAGCGATGGAGAGGTACCAGAATCACTGCCCAGCCATCCCGAGTTCATCGGGCCAGTCAATATCGCATTCCTGCACGATTTTTATAGCATGACAAATTCGTGATGGTGAATGCCCATTGAACCATATTGCAAATGCAGTGACTTTGCAAAATTAAGAAAACATAAACAAATGGACATAATGAAATCAACACAACTATCACTGCCAGGCCATCCTGTGTTCATCAGGCCAGTCAATTTTGCAATTTTGCATGATTTTTGAGCATGCCAAATTTGTGATGGTAAATGCCCATTGAAACATATTGCAAATGCACGTGCATTTGCAATATGATTCAATAGTGAAAAAAACATCACCAAATGGACATGATGAAATCAACACAACGAGTGATGGAAAGGAACAACTATCACTGCCAGGCCATCCTGTGTTCCCATAGCGGGCATAAAATATCAGAATGATCGGTAAATGCATTTACAACCATATTTATTTTTTGGGGTTACCAGGTGATATTTTCAATCACCAGTTGCACAACAATGTGTATCCATCAGAATATTTTAAACTGTCCATAAAGCACTCAGGACGGCCCCCATAGATAGAGGGCCGTAGTAGGGTACTTCCATAGCGAACATGGACAATAGGAGTCCCGGTAAATGCATTTACAACCATATTTTTATTTTTGGGTTACCAGATGCCTATTTTCAATCACCAGTTGCACAACAATGCACGTGCATTTGCAATATGATTCTATAGTGAAAAAAACATCACCAAATGGACATGATGAAATCAACACCATGAGTGATGGAAAGGAACAACCTTCTCTGCCCGGCCATCCTGTGTTCATCAGGCCAGTCAATTTAGCATTTCTGCAAGATTTGAGCACGACAAATTCGTGATGGTAAATGACTATTGAAACATATTGCAAATGCACGTGCATTTGCAATATGATTCTATAGTGAAAAAAACATCACCAAATGGACATGATGAAATCAACACAACGAATGATGGAAAGGTTGAGAGGAGTAGGGAGGGAGAGGAATAGGGTAGGGACAGAGAGGAGTAGGGAAAAGAGGGAGAGGAGTAGGGTAGGGACGGAGAGGAGTAGGGAAAAGAGGGAGAGGAGTAGGGGAGGGAGAGGAGTAGGGTAGGGACGGAGAGGAGTAGGGAAAAGAGGGAGAGGAGTAGGGAAGGGACAGGGAGGAGTAGGCAAGGGAAGGAGAGGAGTAGGGTGTGGAGGGAGAGGAGTAGGGTGTGGAGAAGGGAGGGAGAAGAGTAGGGAGGGTGAGGGAGAAGAGTAGGGACGGGAGGGAGAGGAGTAGGGACGGGAGGGAGAGGAGTAGGGATGGGAGGGAGCGGAGTAGGGACGGGAGGGAGCGGAGTAGGGACGGGAGGGAGCGGAGTAGGGACGGGAGGGAGAGGGGTAGGGACGGGAGGGAGAGGGGACGGGAGAGGAGTAGGGTAGGGGCGGAGAGGAGAGGAGTAGGGTAGGGGCGGAGAGGAGTAGGGAGGGAGAGGAGTAGGGTTGGGGCGGAGAGGAGTAGGGAGGGAGAGGAGTAGGGAAGGGAGAGGAGTAGGGAAGGGACGGAGAGGAGTAGGGAAAAGACGGAGAGGAGTAGGGAAGAGGGAGAGGAGTAGGGAAGGGACAGGGAGGAGTAGGGAAGGGACAGGGAGGAGTAGGGAAGGGACAGAGGAGTAGGGAAGGAGAGGAGTAGGCAAGGGAAGGAGAGGAGTAGGGTGTCGAGAAGGGAGGGAGAGGGAGAAGAGTAGGGTAGAGAGGGAGAGGATTAGGGTAGAGAGGGAGCGGAGTAGGGACGGGAGGGAGCGGAGTAGGGACGGGAGGGAGCGGAGTAGGGACGGGAGGTAGCGGGGTAGGGACGGGAGGGAGCGGGGTAGGGACGGGAGGGAGCGGGGTAGGGACGGGAGGGAGCGGGGTAGGGACGGGAGGGAGCGGGGTAGGGACGGGAGGGAGAGGATGCTTGTTTTAGGCTGGATCATGTTTTAATTATGCAATGTATTGATTGCTTCTGCCTTCTTGGCCAGGTTTCCCTTGAAAAAGAGACTCTGGGTCTCAATGGGCTTTTCCTGGTTAAATAAAAAATGACAAAGCAATTTTTTTTGTGCAAATATATCAACAAACATATATATTATACCACACTTAAAGTACCTAAGTATTCAGACTCTTTACTCAGTACATGGTTGAAGCACCTTTGGCAGTAATTACAGCCACGAGTCTTCTTGGGTATGATGCTACAAGCTTGCCACACCTGTATTTGGGGAGATTCTCCCATTCTTCTCTGGAGATCCTCTAAAATCTGTCAGGTTGGATAGGAAGCTTCGCTGCACAGCTATTTTCAGGTCTCTCCAAAGATGTTAGATCGGGTTCAAGTCCGCTTTCTAGCTGGGCCACTCAAGGACACTCAGATTTGTCCCGAAGCCACTCCTGTGTTGTCTTGGCTGCGTGCTTAGGGCCATTGTCCTGTGGGAACCCCAGTCTGAGGTCGTGAGTGCTCCGGAGCAGGTTTACATCAAGGATATTACATTTACATTTAAGTCATTTAGCAGACGCTCTTATCCAGAGCGACTTACAAATTGGTGAATTCACCTTCTGACATCCAGTGGAACAGCCACTTTACAATAGTGCATCTAAGTCATTAAGGGGGGGGGGGTGAGAAGGATTACTTATCCTATCCTAGGTATTCCTTGAAGAGGTGGGGTTTCAGGTGTCTCCGGAAGGTGGTGATTGACTCCGCTGTCCTGGCGTCGTGAGGGAGTTTGTTCCACCATTGGGGGGCCAGAGCAGCGAACAGTTTTGACTGGGCTGAGCGGGAACTGTACTTCCTCAATGGTAGGGAGGCGAGCAGGCCAGAGGTGGATGAACGCAGTGCCCTTGCTTGGGTGTAGGGCCTGATCAGAGCCTGGAGGTACTGCGGTGCCGTTCCCCTCACAGCTCCGTAGGCAAGCACCATGGTCTTGTAGCGGATGCGAGCTTCAACTGGAAGCCAGTGGAGAGAGCGGAGGAGCGGGGTGACGTGAGAGAACTTGGGAAGGTTGAACACCAGACGGGCTGCGGCGTTCTGGATGAGTTGTAGGGGTTTAATGGCACAGGCAGGGAGCCCAGCCAACAGCGAGTTGCAGTAATCCAGACGGGAGATGACAAGTGCCTGGATTAGGACCTGCGCCGCTTCCTGTGTGAGGCAGGGTCGTACTCTGCGGATGTTGTAGAGCATGAACCTACAGGAACGGGCCACCGCCATGATGTTGGTTGAGAACGACAGGGTGTTGTCCAGGATCACGCCAAGGTTCTTAGCGCTCTGGGAGGAGGACACAATGGAGTTGTCAACCGTGATGGCGAGATCATGGAACGGGCAGTCCTTCCCCGGGAGGAAGAGCAGCTCCGTCTTGCCGAGGTTCAGCTTGAGGTGGTGATCCGTCATCCACACTGATATGTCTGCCAGACATGCAGAGATGCGATTCGCCACCTGGTCATCAGAAGGGGGAAAGGAGAAGATTAATTGTGTGTCGTCTGCATAGCAATGATAGGAGAGACCATGTGAGGTTATGACAGAGCCAAGTGACTCTGCACTTTGCTCTGTTCATCTTTCACTCGATCCTGACTAGCATTTTCTGCAGCTGAAAAACATCCCCCAGCATGATGCTGCCACCACCATGCTTCCCCGAAGGGGAATGGTGCCAGGTTACCTCCAGACGTGACGCGTTGCATTCAGGACAAAGAGTTTTCTTGGTTTCATCTGACCAGAAAATCTTGTTTCTGATGGTCTGAGAGTCTTTAGCTGCTTTTTGGCAAACTGGCTGTCATATGCCTTTTACTGAGGAGTGGCTTTCGTCTGGCCACTCCAACATTTAGGCCTGATTGGTGGAGTGCTGCAGAGATGGTTGTCATTCTGGATTGTTCTCCCTTCTCTACAGAGGAACTCTGGAGTTTTGTCAGAGTGACCATCGGCTTCTTGGTCACCTCCCTGACCAAGGCCCTTCTCCCCAATTTCTCAGTTTAGCCGGCAGACAGATCTTGGAAGAGTTTTGGAGGTTCCAAACGTATCCATTTAAGAGTGATGGAGGCCACTGTGTTCTTGGGGACTGTTACGAATCCCTTTTGGCCAGACAGTCTAGGGGAGACGGTAACGAGACCCGTAACATAACTCATGCAAATTATAGTGAAAAAGTAAAAGTGAGAACGAAATAACCACAGACAACTAAATTACCGTCAAACACATGGTTTATTGGAAAACACACGGTAATGGGGGGTGGACAGGAAAAGGGGCTGAGCTGGACCCAAGGAGAGAAACAATAAGCATCCAAAACACCCCTAAGCTAGACTAGCCTACTTCAACAACAGCTAACTAACTAACCAAAAATACAGTGGGTGGTCCGCCCAGTTCTAACTAGTGTTTTTAACAAAGTTTACCTACGGGTGGTGTATGCCCATGGGCGACTTGTCTTGGTTCCCCCTTTTCCCACCAGCAAACAAACAAACACCATAACCAAAAACAATACTCACAGGTGATGACAAAGTGATATGGAGGTGCTCAAACAAAAGACAGCTCAATACATAAAGACAGATAGAGAGCCATAGTAGGAGAGGTTGAAACATAGAGATCTACAGACATAGCATTTACAGAGAGATTGAGCTCTAGAGCAAACAACTGACATGGTTTTTAAACCAAGGGAAAGGAACTGTGATTGGGTAGGAAACAGGAGGAGGTGTGTCTTCTGATTGATTATTGATTGGTGACTGATTGGGGAGTGATGATTTTCACCTGTGAGAGAAAAGAGAAGGAGAGAAAAGAACACAGGATACATACACACACACCCACAGAATACCTGTATCCGTAACAGGGACCATCAATGCTGCAGTCATTTAATCAATTTTAGAATAAGGCTGTAACGTAACAAAATGTGGAAAAAGTCAAGGGGTCTGAATACATTCTGAATGCACTGTAGATAAAAACAAATTACATGTGCTCTCTCTCTCTCTTCTCTCTTCTCTCTTCTCTCTCTCTTCTCCCTCTGTCTTTCTCCCCTTCCCCCTCTCTCTCTAGAGTAGACCAGGCAAACCTCTGCATCTCCAGCCCAGAGGTGGTTTCTGAGCTTGAGCTTAATGCACAGAGAAAGGGGCAGCAGTAAAGCATGTAGGAGGCCATACACACACACACACACACACATGCACACACACACACATGCACAAATGCACACTTACACACACACACACACACACACACACATATCCCCAGGAGTCCTGTACTGTCAGTCGACATCTCTCCTCTTCGGAGTCTAACGAGACACAGTGCGGTATCCGACCATGCACCTTATCTTACGCAACAACTACATCACCTAGCACTGGCATGCAGACTCCTCCAGATCATACAGTCCAGCTCCCAACAGTATTAGAGCTAATGATCAATTACTACACTCAGAGAACATTATGACCAGGCGGCGCTGTATCAGACCATGCACCAAATCTCATAGAGTATGATCACCAGGCAGCGCTGCAAGATGGAAATGTGTCTTCTGCTTCATCCAACAACCCCAATGTGTATACACACCCACACCCACACCCACACACACACACACACACACACACACACACACACACACACACACACACACACACACACACACACACACACACACACACACACACACACACACACCTTAGGTTGGAGAGGCTGAAGCAGATTGACATATTTTTTCCCCCGTCAGCACTGGGATTGGAAATGGCAACGCTGCGGTTGCTGGCCCGCTTCTCTAACCTCGGGCCTTACCTTACACAACAACCTCAGTCTAGCACTGGCACGCAGACTCCTCCAGACCTGGCTTCAAATCAGCCTATACTTGTTGACTTTCATAGACTCTTTTGCTGCTATTGATTAAGTTGCCTTGTGCAATGTAGCCAAATGTGCAAAGCAGGCTCAGTTGGCTTTTAGATGCGCTTGACTGAGCTTCCTCTGGTGCCAATGAAATCATCCCAAAAGTGCTAAGTACAAAATCCGGCCATCCGGCAATAGTCACAAAGATATATCATGACAAGGAACAAGAAGAACCCAAAACCAAATAACAAAGGCAAGCAAATAAACTCAGATTTCTCTCAATGAACTGGTCTGTCTTTCTGCCCTCACCCGCCAGTCAGTCTCTCTTTCCGCCTCCCGTCCGTCTGCCCTCCCGTCAGTCAGTCTGTCTGTCCGCCCTCCCGTCCGTCTGCCCTCCCGTCTGCCCTCCCGTCCGTCCGTCCGTCCGTCCGCCCTCCCGTCAGTCAGTCTGTCTGTCCGCCCTCCCGTCTGTCTGCCCTCCCTTCTACCCTCCCATCTGCCCTCCCGTCTGCCCTCCCGTCAGTCAGTCTGTCTGTCCACCCTCCCACCCTCCCGTCAGTCAGTCTGTCTGTCCGCCCTCCCGTCCGTCCGTCCGCCCTCCCGTCAGTCAGTCTGTCTGTCTGCCCTCCCGTCCGTCTGCCCTCCCGTCAGTCAGTCTGCCCTCCCGTCAGTCAGTCTGTCTGTCCGCCCTCCCGTCCGTCTGCCCTCCCGTCTGCTCTCCCACTCTCCCGTCAGTCAGTCTGTCTGTCCGCCCTCCCGTCCGCCCTCCCGTCAGTCAGTCTGTCTGTCCGCACTCCCATCCGTCTGCCCTCCCGTCTGCCCTCCCATCCGTCTGCCCTCCCATCCGTCTGCCCTCCCTCCCGTCTGTCCGCACTCCCGTCCGTCCGCCCTCCCGTCTGTCTGCCCTCCCTTCTACCCTCCCATCTGCCCTCCCGTCTGCCCTCCCGTCAGTCAGTCTGTCTGTCCACCCTCCCACCCTCCCGTCAGTCAGTCTGTCTGTCCGCCCTCCCGTCCGTCCGCCCTCCCGTCAGTCAGTCTGTCTGTCTGCCCTCCCGTCCGTCTGCCCTCCCGTCAGTCAGTCTGCCCTCCCGTCAGTCAGTCTGCCCTCCCGTCAGTCAGTCTGTCTGTCCGCCCTCCCGTCCGTCTGCCCTCCCGTCTGCCCTCCCACTCTCCCGTCAGTCAGTCTGTCTGTCCGCCCTCCCGTCCGCCCTCCCGTCAGTCAGTCTGTCTGTCCGCACTCCCGTCCGTCTGCCCTCCCGTCTGCCCTCCCATCCGTCTGCCCTCCCTCCCGTCCGTCCTTCCGTCCTTCCGTCCGTCCGTCCGTCCGTCCGCCTGACAGTCTGTCTGCATGTCTCTTTGTCTGTCAGAAGGAACTGTCTTAATGCTGAAACTTTAGAAACAAGACCGACAGTGTGGGTGGGTACTGTTGCTGCACGTGTCCTGCATCCAACCACATTCACAACAACAGAGACGCTGAAAAACACACTGACATGCAAGCATCTGTCCAGCTATACAGAGACAACAAGAGTTAAATAAAATAGGCAGGTCAAGGCCTACATATGTCATATTGCCCCCCCCTCCCCACACACACACACGTCTCTAGACCCCCATCTATTACTCACAAATAGTACACTAAATAAATGAAACAGTTTCATTAAACATTTCCACATAAAAAAGCAGACACAGCGGAGAGAGTCGACAACAATGCAAAACAAAGCGGTAGTGAATAGAGGGAGGGCTGGGTTGGATGTAATTACCATTGCTCCAGTGCGTGTGCAGCACTACGAGGGCCCCAATCTGTTCCTGTGTTTTGTTATTTGTGTCATGAAATCACAAGTAAAGATACACAATGGGAATAATCTCTCTCTCTTTCACTATGTGGGTGTATATGTGTGTTGGGGAGAGAGAAGTGGAGAGAGAGAGAGAAGCAGACAGAGGGAGAGAAAGAGATATGAGAGAGAGAAAGACAGAAAAAGTGAGTCGGTCATTGGGATAGGGGTCAGCATTTTCACTTTTGGATGAAAAGCGTGCCCGGACTAAACTGCCTGCTACTCAGTCCCAGATGCTAATATATGCATATTATCAGTTTTGCACAGAAAACACTATGAAGTTCCTAAAACTGTTGGAATGATGTCTGTGGGTACAACAGAACTCATATGGCAGGCAAAAACCTGAGAAGAAATCCAACCAGGAAGTGGGAAATCTGAGGTTTGTAGTTTTCCGACTCAGCCCCTATTGACAATTCAGTGGGATATTGGTCATCTTGCACTTCCTAAGGCTTACACTAGATGTCAACAGTCTTTAGAACCTTGTTTGATACTTCTACTGTGAAGTGGGGCCGAATGAGAGGGGGATGAGTCAGAGGTCTGCCAGCAGCCACGAGCTCGTGACGAGCGGTCATGTGAGAGTTACCTCGTGTTCCATTGCTTTTCTACAGACAAAGGAATTCTCTGATTGGGACATTATCGAAGATGTATGTTAAAAACATCCTAAAGATTGATTCTATACTTCGTTTGATATGTTTCTATGACCAGTAATATAACTTTTTGGACTTTTTGTCCAACCTCTCCGCTGGACTTGCACACGCGTTTGGATTTGTTTACCAAACGCCCTAACAGAAGGAGGTATATAGACGTAAATTATGAACTTTATCAAACAAATCAAACATTTTTAGTGGAACTGAGATTCCTGGGAGTGCATTCTGATGAAGATCATCAAAGGTAAGTGAATATTTCTAATGCTATTTCTGACTTCTGTTAACATGATGGATATTTCTCTGGCTGGTTTGGGCTCTGAGCGCCGTACTCAGATTATTGCATGTGCTTTTTCCGTAAAGTTTTTTTTTAAATCTGACAGAGCGGTTGCATTAATTAAGGAGAAGTTTATCTAAAGTTACATGTATAATAGTTGTATCTATTATCAATGTTTCTTATGAGTATTTCTGTGAATTGATGTGGCTCTCTGCAAAATCACCGCATGTTTTGATACTACTGAACATAACACGCCAATGTTAAATGAGATTTTTGGATATAAATATGCACTTTATCGAACAAAACATACATGCATTGTGTAACATGAAGTCCTATGAGTGTCTGATGGAGATCATCAAAGGTTAGTGAATCATTTTATCTATATTTTTGCTTTTTGTGACTCCTCTCTTTGGCTGGAAAAATGGCTGTGTTTTTCTGTGACTTAGTGGTGACCTAACATAACCGTTTGTGGTACTTTCGCTGTAAAGCCATTTTGAAATCAGACACTGTGGCTGGATTAACGAGAATGTTATCTTTAGAATGGTGCCTAATACTTGTATGTTTGAGAAATTTGATTTATGAAATTTCTGTTGTTTGAATTTGGCGCCCTGCAATTTCACTGGCTGTTGGCGAGGGGTTCCGCTAGCGGAACGGGTTTCCACAGGTTAAAGGTCTGTCTGAGGACAGGGATGTCAGACCCAATAGGATATTTTTTTCTCTAAAGGAGATATTTCTCTTATTGAAATATTTCTCTTATTGAAATATTTCTCTTATTGAAATATTTCTCTAAAGGAGATATTTCCTGAAAGGATATAATGTCTGTCTGACTCATGGTTTCTAAGTATCTCAATGCGACGCCAACCTTTTCTGGTAGATAATAAGGATATCATTATTTTTCTTTTTGGTTGGTCAACTGTTTAGTTTGTTTCGTAAGTGCTAAATCAATATAATATAAATCCATATGTGATTGATAGGGAGAAAGGTGATCCAGTATGCAACCTTCAATGCAACAGTAACCTTATCATTGCTGTTGGTGACAACCTATTTAGAATGGGGCTGTCTTTTCTATTTTACAGAGCAATTACATTTGATTCAATTCCAACAAAATGGAATCTCATTGGAAAATAGTTTTAATTTGCGCTTTCTTGGAGGACTGTGGAGGTGTTTGTGTAAGCTCTGGAAATGACTACAACATCATCTATGTATGAGAACTCTGGCTTCCCTACTATCAGCAGGAGGCTGTATATCCAGTTCTACATTAATGAGATCCCATGAGTACAGCATGTGGGTAGAAAGATGACATGTATGCAAAATGTTTTTGATTATATGTTAATATGATATAGTTTAAAGTTGGGCAATAAATGTTCATTTAGAATACTTATGGAAATATGATTATTCCGCAATATCCAAGAGGAATAAATATGATGATGAATACTAGTAATGGTAGATTGACATCGCTAACATAAGGAATATGCTTTTGGGATCTGATGGGATAAGTACGTGAAACTAAGATCATGAGGCATTTCTAAGTGATATTTTTCAAGAATTAATGTTTATATATCATATGTTTATATATCATTCATTCATTCATTTAAAAATGTATTTATCAATCACGGTTTGCCCCTTTAATAACAAAGCTTGTTATTGTAAAATAAAGTGTAAAACTTTATTTGGATGGTCCATCAGTAATGTGTCAACTGCATGTCTGTTGACTTCATTACTGACATGCTTCGGACATGTTACTGATAAAGTGTTACCAATTAATGTACTACTCAGTAACACCACTTATAGGTATTGTCACGGCCGTTGTTGGTGGAAGAAGAGGAGGACCAAAGCGAAGCGTGCTATGTGTTCATGATGGTAATATTTAATGAATCAAACTGAACACTGATACAAAACAACAAAGTGAAAGAACGAAACGACAACGAAACAGTCCTGTCTGGTGAAGACACACAACAGAACATAATCGCCCACAACTCAAGGGTTAAAACAGGCTACCTAAGTATGGTTCTCAATCAGGGACAACGTTTGACAGCTGCCTCTGATTGAGAACCATACCAGGCCAAACACAGAAATCCCAAATCATAGAAAAAAGAACATAGACTGCCCACCCCAACTCACGCCCTGACCATACTAAAACAGAGACAAAACAAAGGAACTAAGGTCAGAACGTGACATGTATTGTTCTCTTTAGTTGTAACTCTAGCTTCCCAACCCCATCAGATCTGTGGTTCCAATAGTAATTTAGGTATTGTTCTCTTTAGTTGTAACTCTAGCTTCCCAAGCCCATCAGATCCGTGGTTCCAAGTACTAGTAATGTAGGTATTGCTCTCGTTAGTTGTAATTCTAGCTCCCCTAACCCATCAGATCCGTGGTTCCACTTATCCTTAATAAGTGTAGTGACACAGACAGATGGAGCCACTGGCAAAGACCAGCTTTAACTCAGAAAAGGAGAGAGGGTAAAGAGGGGAGAAGGGATAGGGAGAAAGAGGGGGAGAGAGAAGAAGAGGGGGACAGAGAAAGAAAGGGGAGCGAGAGAAAGTAGAGAGGGTGAGAGGGGGAGAAGGAGAGAGAGAGAGAGGAGAAGATGGAGAGAAAGAAAGAGAGAGGGGGAGAGGGGAGAGAGAGAATGGAAGGGAGAGGGAGCAAGAGATCAGGAAGGCTGTGTATGCTGCCACGCGAAATATAGACATGTCAGAGACACTAAACCTTACTTGTTAGCATCAGAGTCCAACGCCGGCAGCTCCACAACAAACTGAATAAAGGGAAAGAAAAGGTCCTGCCTTCTAAAGGCTTGCGGCATGCGTCCCAAATGGCACCCTATTCCCTTTACATTGCACAAGGTTGCCATTTGGGACGTAGGTTCTGTGCAGCTAGGCATTTAGATGCTGTTGAGTTCACAGACAGCCTCAAATTAAGGGTGTGTGCAGCACAGTAAACACATGCAGTCTTGCACAATAAAGCCTCATTATTCACAGTGTATGAGAAACAAAACACATGCTACCTACTGTAATGCACACTAGCTCCAGCTGATACAGATCAACAGAAATGCAAGACACAGCATATATACAAAATATGGAACACTAAACAATAAGTTTACTGTTTACAATTAGGTTATTAAGGAGATTGAACGGGGTCTTAACCACTTACAAATTCGTATCATATTGTATGAATTGGAATTCATAAGATATCATAGAAATTTACAATTTTCTTAATTTTTGGGGGACATATCATATCATAGGAGGTGGACGTAACATATCATAGGAGGTGGACGTAACATATCATAGGAGGTGGACGTAACATATCATAGGAGGTGGACGTAACATATCATAGGAGGTGGACGTAACATATCATAGGAAGTAACATATCATAGGAAGTGGACGTAACATATCATAGGAGGTGGACGTAACGTAACATATCATAGGAGGTGGACGTAAAATATCATAGGAAGTAACATATCATAGGAGGGGGACGTAACATATCATAGAAGGTGGACATAACATATCATAGGAAGTAACATATCATAGGAAGTGGACATAACATATCATAGGAAGAGGACGAAACATAACATAGGAGGTGGACGTAACATATCATAGGATGTGGACGTAACATATCATAGGATGTGGACGTAACATAACATAGGAGGTGGACGTAACATAACATAGGAGGTGGAGGTAACATATCATAGGAGGGGGACGTAACATATCATAGGAGGGGGACGTAACATATCATAGGAAGTGGACGTAACATATCATAGGAAGTAACATATCATAGGAGGGGGACGTAACATATCATAGGAGGGGGACGTAACATATTATAGGAGGGGGACGTAACATATCACAGGAGGTGGACGTAACATATCACAGGAGGTGGACGTAACATATCACAGGAGGTGGACGTAACATATCACAGGAGGTGGACGTAACATATCACAGGAGGTGGACGTAACATATCACAGGAGGTGGACGTAACATATCACAGGAGGTGGACGTAACATATCACAGGAGGTGGACGTAACATATCACAGGAGGTGGACGTAACATATCACAGGAGGTGGACGTAACATATCACAGGAGGTGGACGTAACATATCACAGGAGGTGGACGTAACATATCACAGGAGGTGGACGTAACATATCACAGGAGGTGGACGTAACATATCACAGGAGGTGGACGTAACATATCACAGGAGGTGGATGTAACATAACACAGGAGGTGGACGTAACATATCACAGGAGGTGGACGTAACATATCACAGGAGGTGGACGTAACATATCACAGGAGGTGGACGTAACATATCACAGGAGGTGGACGTAACATATCACAGGAGGTATCATAGGAAGGGGACGTAACATATCACAGGAGGGGGACGTAACATAGGAGGGGACATAACATATCACAGGAGGGGGACGTAACATATCACAGGAGGGGACGTAACATATCACAGGAGGTGGGACGTAACATATCATAGGAAGTGGACGTCACAGGAAGGCAGGGGGACGTAACATATCACATAGGAACATATCATAGGAGGGGGACGTAACATATCATAGGAGGGGGACGTAACATATCATAGGAGGGGACGTAACATATCATAGGAGGGGGACGTAACATATCACAGGAGGGGGTAACATATCACAGGAGGGGCGTAACATATCACAGGAGGGGGACGTAACATATCACAGGAGGGGACGTAACATATCACAGGAGGGGGACATAGGAGGGGGACGTAACATATCATAGGAGGGGACGTAACATATCATAGGAGGGGGACGTAACATATCATAGGAATGTAACATAGTAACATATCATAGAAGGGGGACGTAACATATCATAGGAGGGGACGTAACATATCATAGGATGTGGACGTAACATATCATAGGAAGTGGACGTAACATATCATAGGAAGTAACATATCATTGGAGGGGGACGTAACATAACATAGGAGGGGACGTAACATATCATAGGAAGTAACATATCATAGGAGGGGGACGTAACATATCATAGGAGGGGAGTAACATGTCATAGGAAGTAACATATCATAGGAGGGGGACGTAACATATCAGGGGGACGTAGGAAGTGGATGTAACATAACATAGGAGGGGGAGTAACATATCATAGGAGGGGGACGTAACATATCATGGGAGGGGGACGTAACATATCACAGGAGGGGGACTTAACATATCATAGGAGGGGGACTTAACATATCACAGGAGGGGGACGTAACATATCATAGGAGGTGGATGTAACATATCACAGGAGGGGGACGTAACATATCATAGGAGGGGACGTAACATATCATAACATATCATAGGAGGGGGACGTAACATATCACAGGAAGTAACATATCATAGGAAGTAACATATCATAGAAGGGGGCGTAACATATCATAGGAAGTGGACGTAACATAACATAGGAAGTAACATGTCAAAGGAAGTAACATATCATAGGAGGGGGACAACATAACATAGGAGGGGAGGTAACATATCATAGGAAGTAACATATCATAGGAGGGGACGTAACATATCATAGGAGGGGGACGTAACATATCATAGGAGGGGGACGTAACATATCATAGGAAGTAACATATCATAGGAGGGGACGTAACATATCATAGGAGGTGGACGTAACATATCATAGGGGGGGCGTAACATATCATAGGAGGGGGACGTAACATATCATAGGAACGTAACATATCATAGGAGGGGGACGTAACATATCATAACATATCACAGGAGGTGGACGTAACATATCACAGGAGGTGGACGTATAGGAGCGGGACTTAACATATCATAGGAAGTAACATATCATAGGACGTAACATATCATAGAAGGGGATGTAACATATCATAGGAAGTGGACGTAACATATCATAGGAAGTAACATATCATAGGGGGACGTAACATATCATAGGAAGTAACATATCATAGGAGGGGGACGTAACATATCATAGGAGGGGACGTAACATATCATAGGAGGGGGACGTAACATATCATAGGAGGGGGACGTAACATATACAGGGACGGGACGTAACATATTTACAGGATTGTCAAAATGGGGGACGTAACATATCACAGGAGGGGACGTAACATATCACAGGAGGGGACGTAACATATCACAGGAGGGGGACGTAACATATCACAGGAGGGGACGTAACATATCACAGGAGGGGACGTAACATATCACAGGAGGGGACGTAACATATCATATCAGGAGGGGGACGTAACATATCACAGGAGGGGGACGTAACATATCACAGGAGGGGAGAGTAACATATCACAGGAGGGGGGATGTAACATATCATAGGAAGTAACATATCATAGATATCATAGGGGGACGTAACATATCATAGGAAGTGGACATAACATAGTAACATATCATATCATGGGATGTGGACGTAACATATCATAGGAAGTGGACGTAACATATCATAGGGAAGTAACATATCATAGAAGGGGGACGTAACATATCATAGGAAGTAACATATCAAAGGAAGTAACATATCATAGGAGGGGGACATAACATAACATAGGAGGTGGAGGTAACACATCATAGGAAGTAACATATCATAGGAGGGGGACGTAACATATAACATATCATAGGAGGGGACGTAACATATCATAGGAGGGGACGTAACATATCATAGGAGGGGGACGTAGGAAGTAACATATCATAGGAGGTGGACATAACATATCATAGGAAGTAACATATCATAGGAGGGGATGTAACATATCATGGGAGGGGACGTAACATATCATGGAGGGGGACGTAACATATCATAGGAGGGGACGTAACATATCATAGGAGGGGGACGTAACATATCACAGGAGGGGGACGTAACATATCACAGGAGGGGGACGTAACATATCACAGGAGGGGGACGTAACATATCACAGGAGGGGGACGTAACATATCACAGGAGGGGGACGTAACATATCACAGGAAGTAACATATCATAGGAAGTAACATATCATAGAAGGGGGACGTAACATATCATAGGAAGTGGACGTAACATAACATAGGAAGTAACATATCAAAGGAAGTAACATATCATAGGAGGGGGACATACCATAACATAGGAGGTGGAGGTAACATATCATAGGAAGTAACATATCATAGGAGGGGGAGTAACATATCATAGGAGGGGGACGTAACATATCATGGGAGGTGGACGTAACATATCATATCATAGGAGGGGGACGTAACATATCATAGGAGGGGACGTATCACATATCACAGGAGGGGGACGTAACATATCACAGGAGGGGGACGTAACATATCACAGGAGGGGGACGTAACATATCACAGGAGGGGGACGTAACATATCACAGGAGGGGGACGTAACATATCACAGGAGGGGACGTAACATATCACAGGAAGTATATCATAGGAAGTAACATATCAGAGGGGGACGTAACATATCACAGGAAGGGGACGTAACATATCACAGGAGGGGAGGTAACATATCATAGGAAGTAACATATCATAGGAGGGGACGTAACATATCACAGGAGGGGGAACGTAACATATCACAGGAGGTGGACGTAACATATCACAGGAGCGGGACTTTACATATCACAGGAAGTAACATATCATAGGAAGTAACATATCATAGAAGGGGGACGTAACATATCATAGGAAGTGGACGTAACATAACATAGGAAGTAACATATCATAAAAAGGGGACGTAACATATCATAGGAAGTAACATATCATAGGAGGGGGACGTAACATAACATAGGAGGTGGACGTAACATAACATAGGAAGTAACATATCATAAAAAGGGGACGTAACATATCATAGGAAGTAACATATCATAGGAGGGGGACGTAACATAACATAGGAGGTGGACGTAACATATCATAGGAGGGGGACGTAGCATATCATAGGAGGTGGACGTAACATAACATAGTAAGGGACCGTACAGTTCCAATAGGGACTTTCTCACTAACCATACGGTGATTGTCAAAAAGTTCCCTTAAGGTATGGAAGTAACATATCATAGAAGGGGGACGTAACATATCATAGGAAGTAACATATCATAGGAAGTAACATATCATAGAAGGGGGACGTAACATATCATAGAAGGGGGACGTAACATATCATAGGAAGTGGCCGTAACATAACATAGGAAGTAACATATCATAGAAGGGGGACGTAACATATCATAAGGAAGTGGACGTAACATATCATAGGAGGTGGAAGTAACATAACATAGGGAGTAACTTATCATAGAAGGGGTACGTAAAATATCATAGGAAGTAACATATCATAGGAAGTAACATATCATAGAAGGGGACGTAACATATAATAGGAAGTGGACGTAACATAACATAGGAAGTAACATATCATATGAAGTGGAAGTAACATATCATAGGAGGTGGAAGTAACATATCATAGGAAGTAACATATCATAGGAGGTGGACGTAACATATCATAGGAGGTGGAAGTAACATAACATAGTAAGGAATTCACCCCGTAGTGGACAAAAATGAATGGCAAATTATTGGCATAGGACAAACCATGTACACATTGGCCAATACCACCCAAAGCGACGTTGATTCATGCAAAGTTTACTTCCATTGCCATATGGCTATTGCCAGTTGTAACACTTCAAAAATCCAACAGGTGGCGATTGCGCTCCACCATGGTTTTTCATATTGATATTGGACTCCAAGTCAACATCCAAAAGCCAAATTTTGAAAAAATGAATTTTTTGAAAAAAACGTATCACCCCTTAAAAAAGTGCTTTCTGGACCGTTTTTCGAAATTCTTTCGCTTTTTTTGACAGTTACACATGTATAAGAACTGTATGAAAATACTTTTGTCCAATTTTATTATCATAATTTTTTTATTTTTTTTACTTGCGCATCATTGCATATGTTTTGTCCATCTGCAATATGATTTCATAGGAAGTCAGAAGTCAAAAGTCAAAATTATTAAATTTCATAAAAAACTTCACACACCCCTAAAAAAGTGCTTTCTGGACCGTTTTTCGATTTTTTTTTCGCATTTTGTGTCAGTTACACACGTATAAGAACTGTATCAACATACTTTAGTCATATTTTATTATCATAATTATTATTATTTTTTTTACTTGCGCATATTGCATGTGTTTTCTCCATCTGCAATATGATTTCATAGGAAGTCAGAAGTCAAAAGTCAAAAATTATTAAATTTCATAAAAAACTTCACACACCCCTAAAAAAGTGCTTTCTGGACCGTTTTTCGAAAAAAAAATGAATTTTGTGTCAGTTACACAAGTATAAGAACTGTATCAACATACTTTAGTCATATTTTATTATCATAATGTTTTTTTTTTTTTGCTTGTGCATAAGGCATATGTTTTATGGGGGCCAATTGTCATAAGAAATTTGACATGCTCAAAAATCCTTCAGAAATGCAAAATTGACTGGCCTGATGAACTCGGGATGGCCGGGCAGTGATTGTTGTTCCTTTCAATCACTCGTGGTGTTGATTTCATCATGTCCATTTGTTTATGTTTTCTCACTTTTGCAAAGTCACTGTGCATTTGCCATTTGGTTAACTGGGCATTCACCATCACCAATTTGTCATGCCATAAAAATCATGCAGGAATGCCAAATTGACTGGCCCGATGAACTCGGGATGGCTGGGCAGTGATTCTGGTACCTCTCCATCGCTCGTTTGGGTTGATTTCAGAATGTCTGGTGATGGTACCTCACTGTTAAAACATATTGCAAATGTTGTCTCACTTTTTGCAAAAAAATCACTGGAATGCATTGACTGCCCGATATGGTTAACTGGGTTGATTCATGCAGGAATGCCAAATTGACTGCCCGATGAACTTGGCTTGGCAGTGATTCTGGTACTCCATCACTCGTTAGTGATTCCAGAATGTCCATTTGGTGATTTTCTCACTCTTTCAAAGTCACTGTGCATTTGCCATATGGTTAACTGGGCAGTCACCATTACCAATTTGTCATGCCATAAAAATCATGCAGGAATGCCAAATTGACTGGCCCTCGGGATGGCTGGGCAGTGATACTGGTACCTCTCCATGAACTGGTGATGGTACCTCACTGGGATGGCTTGGCAGTGATTCTGGTACCTCTCCATCACTGCCAAATTGACGTTAGGGTTCGATTCCAGAATGTCCATTTGGTGATTTTTCTCACTCTTTCAAAGTCACTGTGCATTTGCCATATGGTTAACTGGGCAGTCACCATTACCAATTTGTCATGCTATAAAAATCATGCAGGAATGCCAAATTGACTGGCCCGATGACCTCGGGATGGCTGGGCAGTGATACTGGTACCTCTCCAACGTTCGTTAGGGTTGATTTCAGAATGTCGCTTTTGGTGATGGTACCTCACCGCTTAAACATATTGCTAATGGACAAGAGTCACCTGCAAGTCACTGTCCATCAGTCAATTTGATATCATTCAAAGCTAACTATTGGAGGCACTGTCAGTCTCTACGCACCCCAATGATACGTCCCTCCATCCATGTTGTGTATCTGTGTGATTTAGTTTTCCTTTGAATTTTTATGGGAAAAATGACTGATTTACAGTTCATGGGGGTTGCCTAATCATATATATGAAGTTTTGGAAAGATCTGATATTTTTAACCCCTCCAAACAGCCCATGAGACACCAATTATGGCACTTCCGGTTGGCACAGGAAGCTGTAACTCAACATACATCCTCATTGGGCTATTCCATTAGAGAATCCTGAGTTTTAAGTCTTTACCATGAAAACTGACTGATTTACACAGGGTTCAATGCACTATGTCCATCAAATTGGAGGCAGTGTATGGGTATACACTTTTAGGGCGATTTGAACCACTTCCGGTTGGTCCAGGAAGCTTAGAATCGACACAGGTAGACCTTATAGTGGTCTGATGGACTGGTTCCAAAGACAGGTTCATACAACATTCATAACCCATATAGACTCCAGGTTGTATTTAGTGGAGCAGCCAATATATTCCTATGGGGAGAGAAGTCAATGAACACTGTTTTTATGTAAACACCTTCTTTTGACTGTGAAGGGTTAATGTCACACGGTCAAGGATAGGCTTGGACAGATCAGGAGGACCTTAGGAACAGTCCTGTGGTTGAATTGTCTTTCTAAACCTAACGGTTCCGCCGCTGTCACCCAAAATCAAATGACGTACTGGTGAAGGCTTCATATTGGGCCTATTTTTCTCATGGTCGCTGCGCTCAGACCGAGCGAGCTACGGTCAAGCGGGGCACCTCGTTGGACTCGGCACAGTCTGGACACTATGGTCATGCCATTGTTTGTGTTGATTTCAGAATGTCCATTTGGTCATGTTTTCTCACTTTTGCAAAGTCACTGTGCATTTGACATATGGTTAACTGGGCAGTCACCATCACCAATTTGTCATGCCATAAAAATCATGCAGGAATGCCAAATTGACTGGCCCGATGACATAGGGATGGCTGGGCAGTGATTTTTACCTCTCCATCGCCCGTTTGGGTTGATTTCAGAATGTCGCTTTTGGTGATGGTACCTCACTGTTAAAACATATTGCAAATGTTCCTTACTTTTGCAAAGTCACTGAAAATTTGTGCAGGAATGCCAAATTGACTGGCCCGATGAAGTCGGGATGGCTTGGCAGTGATTCTGGTACCTCTCCATCACTCGTTAGGGTTGATTCCAGAATGTCCATTTGGTGATTTTTCTCACTCTTTCAAAGTCACTGTGCATTTGCCATATGGTTAACTGGGCAGTCACCATTACCAATTTGTCATGCCATAAAAATCATGCAGGAATGCCAAATTGACTGGCCCGATGCCATAGGGATGGCTGGGCAGTGTACTGCCTCTCCATCGCTCGTTTGGGTTGATTTCAGAATGTCGCTTTTGGTGATGGTACCTCACCGCTAAACATATTGCTAATGGACAAGAGTCACCTGCAAGTCACCGTCCATCAGTCAATTTGATATCATTCTGACACCAAACTGATACAAACTGACACCAAACCCACTCTTCCCAACTCATTTAGGAGCCAAGTATAACATACTTCAGAGCTGGCCCAAAATTCACAAGGCCTTCGGTACAAAACATTAAAAAACCATAAAACACATAGTTACTTTCTAGCTGCGGGGCCAGTTCGGACATTATGTGTAGTCCTATGTGAGGCGACCCCGAATCCCGAGTTTCGGCCCGATAGGTCATTTGGTGTCCGAGTAAAAGCCTAATTGGTGCTGAAAATCCACTTTTTTCAATGCCTTGCTAAACCTTGAATGAGCTATCGGACCGAGATGTTGGGTTCTGTCTCTATGGGCCGGTCACAATGCACCTAGTCTTGTGTCTCTGGGACATTTCTAAATGTCGCCATTTTTCTAATGGTCAAAATGAATTGAAGTCATTGCAAATGTTCGCGCTGTTTCTCGGTCCGAGAACATTCTAGAGTGCCGTAACTCACCACGCACTATCTACCTGAGGTCTAGAACAGGATTCTAAAGTTTATGAACTCTAGGTCTGCCTGTTCTTTTTGCTCGAACAAAGCTAACTATTGGAGGCACTGTCAGTCTCTACACACCCCAATCGTCCCTCCATCCAGTTGTGTATCTGTGTGATTTATTTTTTCTTTGAATTTTTATGGGAAAAATGACTGATTTACAGTTCATGGGGGTTGTCTAATCACACATATGAAGTTTTGGACAGATCTGATTTTTTAACCCTTCCAAACAGCCCCTGAGACACCAATTATGGCACTTCCGGTTGGCACAGGAAGCTATAAATACACACATGTCTTGACTGACATAGAAACCTAGGGAATCCTGAGTTTTAAGTCTTTAAGTTGAGAATTGACTGATCTACACAGGGTTGAATAATGCAGAGGCCTCGGCACCTTTCGAGGTGATGTACATCCAAATACCTTTTGGGTCAATTTAACCACTTCCGGTTGCTCCAGGAAGCTTAGAATCGACACAGGTAGACCTCATAGTGGTCTGATGGAATGTCATAGAAGACAGGTTCATACAGCATTCATAACCCATATAGACTCCAGGTTGTATTTAGGGGAGCAGGCAATGTATTCCTATGGGGAGAGAAGTCAATGCACACTGTTTTTGTAAACACCTTCTTTTAACTGTGAAAGGTTAATGCCACACAGTCAAGGTTAGGCTTGCACAGATCGGGAGGACCTTAGGAACAGTCCTGTGTTTGAATTGTCCTTCTAAACCTAACGGTTCCGCCGCTGTCACCCAAAATCCAATGACATTGTGGTGCAGGCATCATTGTGGGCCTATTTTTCTCATGGTCGCTGCGCTCAGACCGAGCGAGCTACGGTCAAGAGGGGCACCTCGTTGGACTCGGCACGGCCTTGGGATTATGTTTATGCCATTGCCTGCTCTCTGTGTCTTTAAACACCACGCTTTGTCACTCCATCCTTGCTGTGTGTGTGTGTGTGAGAGCTTTTCTTTGACATCTGTTGGGAAAAATGACTGATTTACAGTTCATGGGGGTTGTCTAATCACACATATGAAGTTTTGGACAGATCTGATTTTTTTAACCCTTCCAAACAGCCCCTGAGACACCAATTATGGCACTTCCGGTTGGCACAGGAAGCTATAAATAAACTCATATCCTCATTGGGGTATGCCTTTACAGAATCCTGAGTTTTAAGTCTTTACATTAAGAACTGAGTTATTTACGGAGGGTTTAGTGAGTGTGTGTTATTTCAGAAAATCATAGAAAATCACAGAAATGTCGCAGAGCTCCGCAGCACATTTTAAAAATACTCGTATGAACACCCTGCAACTGGATCTGTAACCGTTGAAAAAAAAAACACCTATATCTGAACATCACGATCTGGTCACCGTACGATTTCTCGTAAATGACGATAGATAAATGGCCGATTTTTTTTTTTATTGACACCGGAGGCTCCTTGACTTTGACGTGAAGTGAAAAAATCTTTTCTCTATTTTCATTTTGGACCTTTAATCCCAGAAATATGGCCATAACTCAAAAACCGTTGAGGCCTAGACGCCATCTTGTTCGGGGCCATCTTCCCATAATGCCAAACCTACGCTCACCAAGTTTCGGCTTCGAAATATTTTCAGTTTTCGAGATATGGCACGTCGTGATTCGGGATGTTTTGTCCAATAGCAATATGATTGCTTATGCCCTCTTGTGGGATATTCCGGCATAGCGCAAAAATGGGCTAAAATTTGTTTATTTTATTAAACGAAAACCGAATGTCCGACAAAGTTCATTTGATGACTTCCCGGTAGGTCTGGCCCTACCGCTCGGCCCGACGCCGTCCCCGAATTTCTAAAATGTTTTCGGATGTCTAGTAAGGGACCGTACAGTTCCAATAGGGACTTTCTCACTAACCATACGGTGATTGTCGAAATGTTCCCTTAAGGTATGGAAGTAACATACAATAGGAAGTGGAAGTAACATATAATAGGTGGACGTAACATATCATCGGAGGGGGACGTAACATAACATAGGAAGTAACATATCATAGGAGGGGGACATAACACAACATAGGAGGTGGCGGTAACATATCATAGGAAGTAACATAACATAGGAGGGGGACGTAACATAACATAGGAGGGGGACGTAACATATCATAGGGAGTGGACGTAACATATCATAGGAGGTGGACGTAACATATCATAGGAGGGGGACGTAACATATCATAGGGGGCGGACGTAACATATCATAGGGGGTGGACGTAACATATCATAGGAAGTAACATATCATAGGAGGTGGACGAAACATATCATAGGGGGTGGACGTAACATATCACAGGGGGCGGACGTAACATATCATAGGAGGTGGACGTAACATATCATAGGAAGTAACATATCATAGGGGGTGGACGTAACATATCATAGGGGGTGGACGTAACATATCATAGGAGGTGGACGTAACATATCATAGGGATTGGACGTAACATATCATAAGAAGTGGACGTAACATAACATAGGAAGTAACATATCATAGAAGGGAGACGTAACATATCATAGGAAGTAACATATCATAGGAAGTAACTTATCATAGAAGGGGGACGTAACATATCATAGAAGTCTACGTAACATATCATACAAAGTGGACGTAACATAACATAGGAAGTAACATATCATAGGAGGTGGACGTAACATATCATAGGAGGTGGACGTAACATATCATAGGAGGGGGACGTAACATATCATAGGGAGTGGACGTAACATAACATAGGAAGAAACATATCATAGAAGGGGGACTTAACATATCATAGAAGGGGGACGTAACATATCATAGGAAGTAACATATCATAGGAAGTAACATATCATAGGAGGGGGACGTAACATATCATAGGAGGGGTACGTAACATATCATAGGGAGTGGATATAACATATCATAGGAAGTGGACGTAACATATCATAGGAGGTGGACCTAACATATAATAGGGAGTGGACGTAACATATCATAGGAAGTAACATATCATAGGAAGTGGACGTAACATATCATAGGAGGTGGACGTAACATATCATTGGAGGTGGATGTAACATATCATAGGAGGTGGATGTAACATATCATAGGAGGTGGACGTAACATATCATAGGAGGTGGACGTAACATATCATAGGAAGTGGACGTAACATATCATAGGAAGTGGACGTAACATATCAGAGGAAGTGGACGTAACATATCATAGGAAGTAACATATCATAGAAGGTGGAGGTAACATATTATAGGAAGTGGACGTAACATAACATAGGAAGTAACATATCATTGGAGGTGGACGTAACATATCATTGGAGGTGGATGTAACATATCATAGGAGGTGGATGTAACATATCATAGGAGGTGGACGTAACATATCATAGGAAGTGGACGTAACATATCATAGGAAGTGGACGTAACATATCATAGGAAGTAACATATCATTTACATTTACATTTTACATTTAAGTCATTTAGCAGACGCTCTTATCCAGAGCGACTTACAAATTGGTGAATTCACCTTCTGACATCCAGTGGAACAGCCACTTTACAATAGTGCATCTAAATCATTAAGGGGGGGGTGGTGAGAAGGATTACTTATCCTATCCTAGGTATTCCTTGAAGAGGTGGGGTTTCAGGTGTCTCCGGAAGGTGGTGATTGACTCCGCTGTCCTGGCGTCGTGAGGGAGTTTGTTCCACCATTGGGGGGCCAGAGCAGCGAACAGTTTTGACTGGGCTGAGCGGGAACTGTACTTCCTCAATGGTAGGGAGGCGAGCAGGCCAGAGGTGGATGAACGCAGTGCCCTTGCTTGGGTGTAGGGCCTGATCAGAGCCTGGAGGTACTGCGGTGCCGTTCCCCTCACAGCTCCGTAGGCAAGCACCATGGTCTTGTAGCGGATGCGAGCTTCAACTGGAAGCCAGTGGAGAGAGCGGAGGAGCGGGGTGACGTGAGAGAACTTGGGAAGGTTGAACACCAGACGGGCTGCGGCGTTCTGGATGAGTTGTAGGGGTTTAATGGCACAGGCAGGGAGCCCAGCCAACAGCGAGTTGCAGTAATCCAGACGGGAGATGACAAGTGCCTGGATTAGGACCTGCGCCGCTTCCTGTGTGAGGCAGGGTCGTACTCTGCGGATGTTGTAGAGCATGAACCTACAGGAACGGGCCACCGCCATGATGTTGGTTGAGAACGACAGGGTGTTGTCCAGGATCACGCCAAGGTTCTTAGCGCTCT
Organism: Oncorhynchus masou masou; assembly: GCF_036934945.1. NCBI lineage: Eukaryota > Metazoa > Chordata > Actinopteri > Salmoniformes > Salmonidae > Oncorhynchus > Oncorhynchus masou. Next base: position 15,366,597 of record NC_088235.1, read on the forward strand.
GGGAGGAGGACACAATGGAGTTGTCAACCGTGATGGCGAGATCATGGAACGGGCAGTCCTTCCCGGGAGGAAGAGCAGCTCCGTCTTGCCGAGGTTCAGCTTGAGGTGGTGATCCGTCATCCACACTGATATGTCTGCCAGACATGCAGAGATGCGATTCGCCACCTGGTCATCAGAAGGGGGAAAGGAGAAGATTAATTGTGTGTCGTCTGCATAGCAATGATAGGAGAGACCATGTGAGGTTATGACAGAGCCAAGTGACTTGGTGTATAGCGAGAATAGGAGAGGGCCTAGAACAGAGCCCTGGGGGACACCAGTGGTGAGAGCGCGTGGCGAGGAGACAGATTCTCGCCACGCCACCTGGTAGGAGCGACCTGTCAGGTAGGACGCAATCCAAGCGTGGGCCGCGCCGGAGATGCCCAACTCGGAGAGGGTGGAGAGGAGGATCTGATGGTTCACAGTATCGAAGGCAGCCGATAGGTCTAGAAGGATGAGAGCAGAGGAGAGAGAGTTAGCTTTAGCAGTCCTGAGCGCCTCCGTGATGCAGAGAAGAGCAGTCTCAGTTGAATGACTAGTCTTGTAACCTGACTGATTTGGATCAAGAAGGTCATTCTGAGAGAGATAGCGGGAGAGCTGGCCAAGGACGGCACGTTCAAGAGTTTTGGAGAGAAAAGAAAGAAGGGATACTGGTCTGTAGTTGTTGACATCGGAGGGATCGAGTGTAGGTTTTTTCAGAAGGGGTGCAACTCTCGCTCTCTTGAAGACGGAAGGGACGTAGCCAGCGGTCAGGGATGAGTTGATGAGCGAGGTGAGGTAAGGGAGAAGGTCCCCGGAAATGGTCTGGAGAAGAGAGGAGGGGATAGGGTCAAGCGGGCAGGTTGTTGGGCGGCCGGCCGTCACAAGAAGCGTTTCATCTGGAGAGAGAGGGGAGAAAGAGGTCAGAGCACAGGGTAGGGCAGTGTGAGCAGAACCAGCGGTGTCGTTTGACTTAACAAACGAGGATCGGATGTCGTCGACCTTCTTTTCAAAATGGTTGACGAAGTCATCTGCAGAGAGGGAGGAGGGG